>NW_021182401.1:0-1268 GCF_002162155.2 Triticum dicoccoides | reverse complement strand
TCGGTCATCAACAATCACAGTTTTGGCCGATTCTGGCATGTTTCTTGGACTATTACTCTGTATTGGGGTCCCGGAGTCATTTCCACAATTGACGAACCCCGGGTTGCGTTTAGGTGTTGGTCTTCAACTCTCTCAGTTTTGTCCAATTCTGACCCGTTTCGTGGACTATTACTCAACGTTTTGGGGTCCCGAAGCGATTTTCATAGTTGTTGAACCCCAAGGTGTGCTTACGTGTTGGTCATCCACACTTGCAGTTTTGGCCGATTCTGGCCCGTTTCATGGACTATTACTCACCGTTTTGGGGTCCCAAAGCGATTTCCATGGTTGTCGAACTCCAAGGTGTGCTTACGTGTTGGTCATCAACACTCGCAGTTTTGGCCGATCCTGGCCCGTTTCATGGACTATTAGTCACCGTTTTTGGGCCCCAAAGTGATTTCCATGGTTGTCGAACTCCAAGGTGCGCTTATGTGTCGGTCATCAACAATCACAGTTCGGGCTGATTCTGGCCCGTTTCTTGGACTATTACTCTGTTTTGGGGTCCCGGAGTCATTTCCACGATTGACGAACCTCGGGGTGCGTTTACATGTCGATCATCAACACTCACATATTTGGCCGTTTCTTGTCCGTTTTGTGGACTATTACTCGCCGTTTTGGGGACCCAGAGCGATTTCCACGATTGATGAACCCCGGGGTGCGTTTTTGTGTCAGTTGTCAACACTCACAGTTTTGTCCAATTCTGACCCGTTTCGTGGACTATTACTCATCGTTTTCGGGTCCCGAAGCAATTTCCATAGTTATTGAACCCCAAGATGTGTTTACTTGTTGATCATCAACACTCGCAGTTTTGGCCGATTCTGGCCAGTTTCATGCACTATTACTCACCGTTACGGGGTCCCGGAGTGATTTTCGTGGTTATCGAACTCCAAGGTGCGCTTACGTGTCGATCATCAACACTCGCGGTTTCGGCCGTTTATGGCCCGTTTCATGGACTATTACTCGTCGTTTTGGGGTCCCAAAGCGATTCTCGTTTCATGGATTATTACTCGCGGTTTCATGCACTATTACACAGCGTTTTGGGGACCCAGAGCGATTTCCACGATTGATGAACCCCGGGGTGCGTTTATGTGTCCGTCGTCAACACTCACAGTTTTGTCCAATTCTGACCCGTTTCGTGGACTATTATTTACCGTTTTGGGGCCCCGAAGCGATTTCCATAGTCGTTGAACCCCAAGGTGTGCTTACGTATCGGTCATCAACAATCACAGTTT
>NW_021182400.1:0-2556 GCF_002162155.2 Triticum dicoccoides | reverse complement strand
AGACAATTATCATGAACAAGGAAATATAATAATAATACTTTTATTATTGCCTCTAGGGCATATTTCCAACAGTCTCCCACTTGCACTAGAGTCAATAATCTAGTTCACATCGCCATGTGATTAACACTCACAGGTCACATCGCCATGTGACTAATACCCAAGAGTTTACTAGAGTCAGTAGTCTAGTTCACATCACTATGTGATTGACACTCAATGAGTTTTATGTTTGATCATGTTGCTTGTGAGAGAGGTTTTAGTCAACGGGTCTGAACCTTTCAGATCCGTGTGTGCTTTACAAATCTCTATGTCATCTCCTAGATGCAGCTACCACGCTCTATTTGGAGCTATTCCAAACAACTGTTCTACTTGGAGCTATTCTAAATTATTGCTCCATTATATGTATCCGGTCTCTCTACTCAGAGCTATCCGGATAGGTGTCAAGCTTGCATCATCATAACCTTTACGACGAACTCTTTTACCACCTCCATAATCGAGAAAATTCCTTAGTCCACTAGTTACTAAGGATAACTTTGACCGCTGTCCTGTGATCCATTCATGGATCACTCTTGTACCCCTTGACTGACTCATGGCAAGGCACACTTCAGGTGCGGTACACAGCATAGCATACTGAAGAGCCTACGTCTTAAGCATAGGGGACGACCTTCGTCCTTTCTCTCTATTCTGCCGTGGTCGAGCTTTAAGTCTTAACTTCGTACCTTATAATTCAGGCAAGAACTTCTTCTTTGACTGATCCATCTTGAATACCTTCAAGATCATGTCAAGGTATGTGCTCATTTGGAAGTATTATTAAGCATTTTGATCTATCCTTATAGATCTTGATGCTCAATGTTCAAGTAGCTTAATCCAGGCTTTCCATTGAAAAACACTTTCAAAATAACCCTATATGCTTTCCAGAAATTCTACGTCATTTCTGATCAACAATATGTCAACAACATATACTCATCAGAAATTCTATAGTGCTCCCACTCACTTCTTTGGAAATACAAGTTTCTCATAAACTTTGTATAAATCCAAAATCTTTGATCATCTCATCAAAGCGTACATTCCAACTCCGAGATGCTCACTCCAGTCCTTAGAAGGATCGCTGGAGCTAGCATACCTTTTAGCATCCTTAGGATCGACAAAAACTTTCTGATTGTATTACATACAACCTTTCCTTACGAAAACTGGTAAGGAAACTCGTTTTGACATCCGTCTGCCAGATTTCATAAATGCAGCTAATGCTAACATGATTCCGACGGACTTAAGCATCGCTACGGATGAGAAAATCTCATCATAGTCAACTCCTTGAACTTGTGAAAAACTCTTCGCCACAAGTCGAGCCTCATAGACGGTGACATTACCATCCACGTCCATCTTCTTCTTAAAGATCCATTTATCTTAATGGCTTGCCGATCATCGGGCAAGTCCACCAAAGTCCATGGATCCGTTCTCGGATTTTATGGCCTCGAGCCATTTATCGGAATCCGGGCCCACCATCGCTTCTCCATAGCTCGTAGGTTCATTGTTGTCCAGCAACATGACTTCCAAGACATGATTACGTACCACTCTGAAGTAGTACGCATCCTTGTCATCCCACGAGGTTTGGTAGTGACTTGATCCGAAGTTTCATGATCAATATCATAAGCTTCCACTTCAATTGGTGTAGGTGCCAGAGGAACAACTTCCTGTGCCCTGCCACACACTAGTTGAAGAGACGGTTCAATAACCTCATCAAGTCTCCACCATCCTCCCACTCAATTCTTTCGAGAGAAACCTTTCCTCGAGAAAGGACCCGATTCTAGAAACAATTCATATTGCTTTTGGATCTGAATTAGGAGGTATACCCAACTGTTTTGGGTGTCCTATGAAGATGTATTTTATCCGCTTTGGGTTCGAGCTTAATCCTGAAACTTTTTCACATAAGCGTCACAGCCCCAAACCTTTAAGAAACGACAACTTAGGTTTCTCTAAACCATAATTCATACGGTGTCATCTCAACGGAATTACGTGGTGCCCTACTTAAAGTGAATGTGGTTGTCTCTAATGCCTAACCCATGAACGATAGTGGTAATTCGATAAGAGACATCATGGTACGCACCATATCCAATAGGGTGCAACTATGATGTTCGGACACACCATCACACTATGGTGTTCCAGGCGGTATTAATTATGAAACAATTTCCACAATGTCTTAATTGTGTGCCAAAACTCGTAACTCAGATATTCATCTCTATGATCATATCATAGACATTTTATCCTCTTGTCACAATGATCTGCTACTTCACTCTGAAATTACTTGAACCATTCAATAATTCAGACTTGTGTTTCATCAAGTAAATATTCTCAACATCTACTCGAATCATCTGTGAAGTAAGAACATAACGATATTCACTGCATGCCTCAGCACTCATTGGACTGCACACATCAAAATGTGTTACTTCCTACAAGTTGCTATCTTGTTCCATCTTACTGAAAACGAGGCTTTTCAGTCATCTTGCCCATGTGGTATGATTTGCATATCTCAAGTGATTCAAAATCAAGTGAGTCCAAACG
>NW_021182399.1:0-1047 GCF_002162155.2 Triticum dicoccoides | reverse complement strand
TGAAATGAATAAGAGCTTCACTTATATGTGCAAACTGAGTTGCAATATTTTCATGCCTTCTACTTCTTGTGCTAATTTTTTGGCTTTAGATTTTATGAACTATGCAAGTTACTCATCTATTCATGTGTCATATATGCAAAAATCAAGGGAAGTAAAAATGGATGACATATACATATACAACATGTACACCTTGTCTTTTTTGTTAGCCACATTTCAGATTAAGCAACGCCGAGGACGGCTTTATTTTCAAGAAGGGGAGGATGATGAGGACATGACTACCATGGATATGACCAAAAATATTGCATATATGCATATTTGTCAGGTGATTTCTAGTGCAAACTATTCAATAATCTATTTATGTTATCCAGAACAAAAATACTTCACACACTTTTGTGTTTTGTCTAATTGCAGGTGTATGGGACATTTGTACAATCCACATATGAAGATAAGGAATAAAGAGATGTTTATTTGCTGTCCAAAAAGTTCTCTCACGTCACTTTTGGCCCAAGAGAAGATAGAGTCCAAGTCTCTCACGTTCTGGATTCAGATTCGGACTGCACAGACACATCTGACTCAAAACGCACACAAGTTTTTCATACGGACTCCAAATTGGGTGATTCTTTTTTTGTTGGAAACTAGATTTCGTGCACTTTCCAACCCAATTGGAATCACCTTCAAATTCCTCCGGAGCGTTGAGTTGTGGACGAAACAATCTGATGCTGCAGCAGAATCCGAGTCAAACTACAAGTCCAAAGGTGTTACATCACCTCCACTTGGGCCCATTGGCCTTGTACGACCTAGATTTAGTTTTAGGCTGCCTTGGGACGTCCTCCCACCTCCTTGGCCGCCACCCCTTGCTCCTATATAAGTAGATCCATCTAGTAGCTTTTCCTTGGGATTTGTTTAGTTAAAAGTTAGCCATTGCAACTTCGTGTACTTTGTTTGTGTCCAACGACCAGACCAAGACCGTTTACGGATCCCCACCTTTATCAATACTTCATCTATATTCGCAATATTCAGATTGCTTTATCATATTCTTGCTTGTTC
>NW_021182398.1:0-46708 GCF_002162155.2 Triticum dicoccoides | reverse complement strand
AAAATAGCCTATACTTATGTATTTCGAAATTACATGGGCCTGGCCCAATAATAAGGTGACGCAGCACCTAAAATAGCCTCGGGACGAAATTTATGAAGTGGCATCTTGTATATTTCGTCCAAGGCTTCATGCACACATTATTGTGGCTTCAAAGTCCTGAAATCATCACTTGTAACTCCGTTCTTGTTCCCCTTGCGCATGCCATCATCTCCATGCTTGTTCTTGCTCCAATGTTCATCCTTCTCCAAGCTAGGCCCTTCATTTGTAAGCAAAACAAATGTATCCAATTTAGGCAGCATCATATTCTCACGAACATTAGAATCATTACCAAGAAACGAAAGTACCTGATAATTTAGTTGGCGTGCACGAGCTCTAGTAATTGGTCCAGTATGTATAGCAGCAGGGGCTGTGGGTGTAACAATTGTATTGATGTCCTCATCAATGTTCCTTATTACTTGGTAGACCATGGCAATTTGATAAAAATTCTGTACACCATGGTAGAAACAATCACTATACTCTTGTTCATAAGGATAAAAATATTACTTTGCTTCCTATGACTCCTGATTCCATTTTGAAAGATGATATTAATAGAGCTAATAAAGCACAACAGGAGAAGAATAAGAGTGAAAATTAGATTGTGGCAAAAGAATTTGAGCAACAAATGAAGCCTAATAATAAACCATCTACTGTTGCTTCTGAAATTAAATTGAAAAGTGCATGTTTATTTGCCACCAAATCTGATATTGATGAGCTAGATTTCAGCAAATCTGTTTGCTATGCTTTTGTGTGCAAAGAGGCATTATTTTCATTCGAGGACGTGCCTTCCTCTTTGCCTTCTGCTGTCACTAACATTTTGCAGGAGTTCGCTGACGTTTTTCCACAAGACGTGCCACCGGGATTACCGCCTATTCGAGGGATTGAGCATCAGATTGACTTAATTCCCGGTGCTTCACTACCAAACCGTGCACCATACCGTACCAATCCAGAGGAGACGAAGGAGATTATGCGTCAAGTACAAGAGCTTCTCGACAAAGGTTATATACGCGAATCCCTTAGTCCTTGTGCTGTTCCTATTATTCTAGTGCCGAAAAAGGATGGTACATCACGTATGTGTGTTGATTGTAGAGGCATTAATAATATTACTATTCATTATCGTCATCCTATTCCTAGGCTAGATGATATGCTTGATGAATTGAGTGGCTCTACAATATTCTCCAAAGTTGATTTGCGTAGTGGCTACCATCAAATTCGTATGAAATTGGGAGATGAATGGAAAACAGCATTTAAAACTATGTTTGGATTATATGAGTGGTTAGTCATGCCTTTTGGGTTAACTAATGCACCTAGTACTTTCATGAGATTAATGAATGAAGTTTTACGTGCTTTCATTGGACGATTTGTGGTAGTTTACTTTGATGACATATTGATTTATAGCAGATCTTTGGAAGAACATTTGGAACATTTACGTGATGTTTTTATTGCTCTACGTGATGCACGTTTGTTTGGTAACCTTGGGAAGTGCACCTTTTGCACCGACCGAGTATCTTTTCTTGGCTATGTTGTTACGCCACAGGGAATTGAAGTTGATAAAGCCAAGATTGAAGCTATTGAGAGTTGGCCGCAGCCCAAAACGGTCACACACGTGAGGAGTTTTCTTGGCCTCGCTGGATTCTATAGGCGTTTTGTGAGAGATTTCAGCACCATTGCTGCACCTCTCAATGAGCTTACAAAGAAAGATGTGCCTTTTCTTTGGGGTACCGCACAGGAATAAGCCTTCGCCGTATTGAAAGATAAGTTGACACATGCTCCTTTACTCCAACTTCCTGATTTTAATAAGACTTTTGAGCTTGAATGTGATGCTAGTGGAATTGGATTAGGAGGTGTGTTATTACAAGATGGCAAACCCGTTGCATACTTTTCTGAAAAATTGAGTGGGCCTAGTCTGAATTATTCTACTTATGATAAAGAATTATATGCTCTTGTTCGGACTTTAGAAACATGGCAACATTATTTATGGCCCAAAGAATTTGTTATACATTCTGATCATGAATCTTTGAAACATATTAAAAGTCAAGCTAAACTGAATCGTAGACATGCTAAATGGGTTGAATTCATTGAGACTTTCCCTTATGTCATTAAACACAAGAAGGGAAAAGAAAATGTTATTGCTGATGCATTGTCTCGTCGCTATACTATGCTTTCACAACTTGACTTCAAAATATTTGGTTTGGAGACCATCAAAGATCAATATGTGCATGATGCTGATTTTAAAGATGTAATGCAGAATTGTAAAGAAGGAAGAATGTGGAACAAGTTTGTCGTTAACGATGGATTTGTGTTTCGTGCTAACAAGCTATGCATTCCAGCTAGCTCCGTTCGTCTTTTGTTGTTGCAGGAGGCGCATTGATAGAGGCAAAGGTGTCCCGTCTTTCGATGAGATGGTGGATTTCGCTTTGGTGGCAGTCGACTTTGACGATCCGACTACGAACGTGCGAGGACGTCGCGCCTTAGCAATCGCTAAACCAACTCCGAGAGGTTATTGACCATGCCGGAGCACGATCAACCTGACCACGAGGGTCTGTTTCCTGCGAGCAAACGAAGAACAAGCAAGAAACTGAGATTGTAATCTGGATATTGCGAATATAAGATGAAAGCTTTATTGATCAAGGTGGGGTTCTGTGACGCCTTTGTCTGGTCGTTGAACACAAAAGAAGTACGCGAAGTTGCAGCTATGGCGAACTTTTAATCTAAACAAAACCCAAAGTCTAAACGATGCCCTAAGGGCTGTATATATGGAGGAAGAGGGGGGAATTTCGTGGCCCTTGGTGGAGGGGTCCGAAATCAACCCTATCTCTTGTTTCCCCACACATACGGACTCTAAAAATAGCCTATACTGATGTATTTCGAAATTACATGGGCCTGGCCCAATAATAAGGTGACGCAGCACCTAAAATAGCCTCGGGACGAAATTTATGAAGTGGCATCTTGTATATTTCGTCCAAGGCTTCATGCACCCATTATGGTGGCTTCAAAGTCCTGAAATCATCACTTGTAACTCCGTTCTTGTTCCCCTTGCGCATGCCATCATCTCCATGCTTGTTCTTGCTCCAATGTTCATCCTTCTCCAAGCTAGGCCCTTCATTTGTAAGCAAAACAAATGTATCCAATTTAGGCAGCATCATATTCTCATGAACATTAGAATCATTACCAAGAAACGAAAGTACCTGGTAATTTAGTTGGCGTGCACGAGCTCTAGTAATTGGTCCAGTATGTATAGCAGCAGGGGCTGTGGGTGTAACAATTGTATTGATGTCCTCATCATCCTCCCCTTCTTGAAATGAAGTCGCCCTCAACGGAAGTTCATCTTCCTCACCCAAATAAGGCTTCAAATCTGCAATGTTAAAAGTGGGACTAACCCCAAAATCTGCAGACAGCTCAAGTTTATATGCATTATCATTTATTTTCTCTAACACCTTAAAGGGACCATCAGCACGTGGCATTAGCTTTGATTTGCGCAAATCAGGAAATCTATCCTTACGCAAATGTAACCAAACAAGATCTCCAGGTGCAAACACAACATGTTTTCTACCCTTATCTCCAGCAAGTTTATATTTAGCATTCATACGCTCAATGTTTTCCTTAGTTAACTCATGCATTTTTAAAATCAATTCAGCACGTTGTTTAGCATCAAAATTAACCTTCTCCGAAGATGGAAGAGGCAACAAATCAATAGGTGCACGAGGTAGGAAACCATACACAACTTCAAAAGGCACATCTTAGTAGTAGAATGCAATGAACGATTATAAGCAAATTCAATATGAGGCAAGCATTCCTCCCACATTTTCTTATTATTCTTCAAAACAGCCCTAAGCATAGTAGACAATGTTCTATTGACTACTTCAGTTTGTCCATCAGTTTGGGGGTGACAAGTAGTACTAAAAAGCAGTTTAGTCCCCAACTTAGCCCATAAACATCTCCAAAAGTGGCTAAGAAATTTAGTATCACGATCTGAAACAATAGTATTTGGCACACCATGCAACGAATAATTTCACGAAAGAACAAATCAACAACATTAATAGCATCATCGCTTTTATGACATGGTGATAGAGGCGAGGGTCCCGATCTTTCGATGAGATGATGGATATCGCTTTGGTGGAAGTCGACTTTGACGATCCGACTACGAACGTGCGAGGACGTCGCGCCTTAGCAATCGCTAAACCAACTCCGAGAGGTTATTGACCATGCCGGAGCACGATCAACCTGACCACGAGGGTCTGTTTCCTGCGAGCAAACGAAGAACAAGCAAGAAACTAAGATTGCAATCTGGATATTGCGAATATAAGATGAAAGCTTTATTGATCAAGGTGGGGTTCTGTGACGCCTTTGTCTGGTCGTTGAACACAAACGAAGTACGCGAAGTTGCAGCTATGGCGAACTTTTAATCTAAACAAAACCCAAAGTCTAAACGATGCCCTAAGGGCTGTATATATGGAGGAAGAGGGGGAATTTCGTGGCCCTTGGTGGAGGGGTCCGAAATCAACCCTATCTCTTATTTCCCCACACATACGGACTCTAAAAATAGCCTATACTTATGTATTTCGAAATTACATGGGCCTGGCCCAATAATAAGGTGACGCAGCACCTAAAATAGCCTCGGGACGAAATTTATGAAGTGGCATCTTGTATATTTCGTCCAAGGCTTCATGCACCCATTATGGTGGCTTCATAGTCCTGAAATCATCACTTGTCACTCCGTTCTTGTTTCCCTTGCGCATGCCATCATCTCCATGCTTGTTCTTGCTCCAATGTTCATCCTTCTCCAAGCTAGGCCCTTCATTTGTAAGCAAAACAAATGTATCCAATTTAGGCAGCATCATATTCTCATGAACATTAGAATCATTACCAAGAAACGAAAGTACCTGGTAATTTAATTGGCGTGCACGAGCTCTAGTAATTGGTCCAGTATGTATAGCAGCAGGGGCTGTGGGTGTAACAATTGTATTGATGTCCTCATCAACTTGTCACCCCCAAACTGATGGACAAACTGAAGTAGTCAATAGAACGTTGTCTACTATGCTTAGGGCTGTTTTGAAGAATAATAAGAAAATGTGGGAGGAATGCTTGCCTCATATTGAATTTGCTTATAATCGTTCATTGCATTCTACTACTAAGATGTGCCCTTTTAAAGTTGTGTATGGTTTCCTACCTCGTGCACCTATTGATTTGTTGCCTCTTCCATCTTCGGAGAAGGTTAATTTTGATGCTAAACAACGTGCTGAATTGATTTTAAAAATGCATGAGTTAACTAAGGAAAACATTGAGCGTATGAATGCTAAATATAAACTTGCTGGAGATAAGGGTAGAAAACATGTTGTGTTTGCACCTGGAGATCTTGTTTGGTTACATTTGCGTAAGGATAGATTTCCTGATTTGCGCAAATCAAAGCTAATGCCACGTGCTGATGGTCCCTTTAAGGTGTTAGAGAAAATAAATGATAATGCATATAAACTTGAGCTGTCTGCAGATTTTGGGGTTAGTCCCACTTTTAACATTGCAGATTTGAAGCCTGATTTGGGTGAGGAAGATGAACTTCCGTCGAGGACGACTTCATTTCAAGAAGGGGAGGATGATGAGGACATCAATACAATTGTTACACCCACAGCCCCTGCTGCTATACATACTGGACCAATTACTAGAGCTCGTGCACGCCAACTAAATTACCAGGTACTTTCGTTTCTTGGTAATGATTCTAATGTTCATGAGAATATGATGCTGCCTAAATTGGATACATTTGTTTTGCTTACAAATGAAGGGCCTAGCTTGGAGAAGGATGAACATTGGAGCAAGAACAAGCATGGAGATGATGGCATGCGCAAGGGGAACAAGAACGGAGTTACAAGTGATGATTTCAGGACTTTGAAGCCACCATAATGGGTGCATGAAGCCTTGGACGAAATATACAAGATGCCACTTCATAAATTTCGTCCCGAGGCTATTTTAGGTGCTGCGTCACCTTATTATTGGGGCAGGCCCATGTAATTTCGAAATACCTAAGTATAGGCTATTTTTAGAGTCCGTATGTGTGGGGAAACAAGAGATAGGGTTGATTTCGGACCCCTCCACCAAGGGCCACGAAATTCCCCCCTCTTCCTCCATATATACAGCCCTTAGGGCATCGTTTAGACTTTGGGTTTTGTTTAGATTAAAAGTTCGCCATAGCTGCAACTTCGCGTACTTCGTTTGTGTTCAACGACCAGACAAAGGCGTCACAGAACCCCACCTTGATCAATAAAGCTTTCATCTTATATTCGCAATATCCAGATTGCAATCTTAGTTTCTTGCTTGTTCTTCGTTTGCTCGCAGGAAACAGACCTTCGTGGTCAGGTTGATCGTGCTCCGGCGTGGTCAATAACCTCTCGGAGTTGGTTTAGCGATTGCTAAGGCGCGACGTCCTCGCACGTTCGTAGTCGGATCGTCAAAGTCGACTTCCACCAAAGCGAAATCCACCATCTCATCGAAAGACGGGACACCTCCGCCTCTATCATCCTGGGTACCAGCAGGAGCAGTAGCAGGAGCCAAAGAAGCACCAACAGCAGTAACAGCGGCACCAGAATTTTGTCCTGGCACAATAGGAACACGCTATGCTCGTCCATACTGATTCGGAAGGGGGCGTAGTTGTTGTTGTTGCAGAGGTGCGACAGGTGCAGCCGGTGGTGGAAGACGCGCAAGCAGTTCATTAAATCTGTTATCGAGCTTTGTTTCGAACGTCTTCTCAAGGCCAGTGATCTTCTCCATGGCCTCTTCAAAATTGTTCAGCACATCTTGTACCTGTTCTGATAGAGGCGAGGGTGTCCCGATCTTTCGATGAGGTGATAACTATCGATTTGGTGGAGACGACTTTGACGATCCGACTACAAACGTGCACGACGTTGCGCCTTAGCAATCGCTAAACCAACTCCGAGAGGTTACTGACGATGCTGGAAGCACGGTCAGCCTGACCACGAAGGTCTATTCCTGCAAGCAATCGAAGAACGAGCAAGAATATGATAAAGCAATCTGAATATTGCAAATATATATGAGGTATTGATAATGGTGGGGATCCGTAAGCGGTCTTGGTCTGGTCGTTGGACACAAACGAAGTACACGAAGTTGCAATGGCTAACTTTTAACTAAACAAATCCCAAGGAAAAGCTACTAGATGGATCTACTTATATAGGAGCATGGGGTGGAGGCCAAGGAGGTGGGAGGACGTCCCAAGGCAGCCTAAAACTAAATCTAGGTCGTACAAGGCCAATGGGCCCAAGTGGAGGTGATGTAACACCTTTGGACTTGTAGTTTGACTCGGATTCTGCTGCAGCATCAGATTGTTTCGTCCACAACTCAACGCTCCGGACGAATTTGAAGGTGATTCCAATTGGGTTGGAAAGTGCACGAAATCTAGTTTCCAACAAAAAAAGAATCATCCAATTCGGAGTCCGTATGAAAAACTTGTGTGCGTTTTGAGTCAGGTGTGTCTGTGCAGTCCGAATCTGAATCCAGAACGTGAGAGACTTGGACTCTATCTTCTCTTGGGCCAAAAGTGACGTGACAGAACTTTTTGGACAGCAAATAAACATCTCTTTCTTTCTTATCTTCATATGTGGATTGTACAAATGTCCCATACACCTGCAATTAGACAAAACACAAAAGTGTGTGAAGTATTTTTGTTCTGGATAACATAAATAGATTATTGAATAGTTTGCACTAGAAATCACCTGACAAATATGCATATATGCAATATTTTTGGTCATATCCAAGGTAGTCATGTCCTCATCATCCTCTCCTTCTTGAAAATAAAGCCGTCCTCGGCGTTGCTTAATCTGAAATGTGGCTAACAAAAAAGACAAGGTGTACATGTTGTATATGTATATGTCATCCATTTTTACTTCCCTTGATTTTTGCATATATGACACATGAATAGATGAGTAACTTGCATAGTTCATAAAATCTAAAGCCAAAAAATTAGCACAAGAAGTAGAAGGCATGAAAATATAGCAACTCAGTTTGCACATATAAGTGAAGCTCTTATTCATTTCAAATGATTGACAATGTTCATCATTAAACCATCCCAACATTGGTGAATAAACCTTACTTGCATCAAATTTACATGCTACAACATGCTTAAATAAGCAAACATGCAATAAGTCATTCAACACAGAATCATCACCAAGATTAGAGGTCATATCAAAATGATTAAACATTGGTTCTTTTGCATCAATAGTTAATTCAATGGGTGCACTCAAAATTGTTGGTATTTCAGTTGTTTGATCACATGGCAAAGTCAAATTATCAACGTAGTTCTCTAAAATAGGTGGTGTGATCAAAGTAGTGGGTAGCTCATCAGATGGTGCATTCAAATTGACAAGGCATTCATCATTCTCATGTAGAGATGGAAGATCAGTACCTTTGTCATTACCTCTTATGATCAACTCAGATGATGTAGCCACTCTCGGAGGCGATGTGTAATAGAGGCGATGGTGTCCCGATCTTTCGATGAGATGATAACTATCGATTTGGGTGGAGACGACTTTGACGATCCGACTACAAACGTGCACGACGTTGCGCCTTAGCAATCGCTAAACCAATCTCCTGAGGTTACTGACGATGTCGGAAGCACGGTCAGCCTGACCACGAAGGTTTATTCCTGCAAGCAATCGAAGAACGAGCAAGAATATGATAAAGCAATCTGAATATTGCAAATATATATGAGGTATTGATAATGGTGGGGATCCGTAAGCGGTCTTGGTCTGGTCGTTGGACACAAACGAAGTACACGAAGTTGCAATGGCTAACTTTTAACTAAACAAATCCCAAGGAAAAGCTACTAGATGGATCTACTTATATAGGAGCAAGGGGTGGAGGCCAAGGAGGTGGGAGGACGTCCCAAGGCAGCCTAAAACTAAATCTAGGTCGTACAAGGCCAATGGGCCCAAGTGGAGGTGATGTAACACCTTTGGACTTGTAGTTTGACTCGGATTCTGCTGCAGCATCAGATTGTTTCGTCCACAACTCAACGCTCCGGGCGAATTTGAAGGTGATTCCAATTGGGTTGGAAAGTGCACGAAATCTAGTTTCCAACAAAAAAAGAATCACCCAATTCGGAGTTCGTATGAAAAACTTGTGTGCGTTTTGAGTCAGGTGTGTCTGTGCAGTCCGAATCTGAATTCAGAACGTGAGAGACTTGGACTCTATCTTCTCTTGGGCCAAAAGTGACGTGAGAGAACTTTTTGGACAGCAAATAAACATCTCTTTCTTCCTTATCTTCATATGTGGATTGTACAAATGTCCCATACACCTGCAATTAGACAAAACACAAAAGTGTGTGAAGTATTTTTGTTCTGGATAACATAAATAGATTATTGAATAGTTTGCACTAGAAATCACCTGACAAATATGCATATATGCAATATTTTTGGTCATATCCAAGGTAGTCATGTCCTCATCATCCTCCCCTTCTTGAAAATAAAGCCGTCCTCGGCGTTGCTTAATCTGAAATGTGGCTAACAAAAGAGACAAGGTGTACATGTTGTATATGGATATGTCATCCATTTTTACTTCCCTTGATTTTTGCATATATGACACATGAATAGATGAGTAACTTGCATAGTTCATAAAATCTAAAGCCAAAAAATTAGCACAAGAAGTAGAAGGCATGAAAATATTGCAACTCAGTTTGCACATATAAGTGAAGCTCTTATTCATTTCAAAAGATTGACAATGTTCATCATTAAACCATCCCAACATTGGTGAATAAACCTTACTTGCATCAAATTTACATGCTACAACATGCTTAAATAAGCAAACATGCAATAAGTCATTCAACACAGAATCATCACCAAGATTAGAGGTCATATCAAAATGATTAAACATTGGTTATTTTGCATCAATAGTTAATTCAATGGGTGCACTCAAAATTGTTGGTATTTCAGTTGTTTGATCACATGGCAAAGTTAAATTATCAACGTAGTCCTCTAAAATAGGTGGTGTGATCAAAGTAGTGGGTAGCTCATCAGATGGTGCATTCAAATTGACAAGGCATTCATCATTCTCATGTAGAGATGGAAGATCAGTACCTTTGTCATTACCTCTTATTATCAACTCAGATGATGTAGCCACTCTCGGGGGCGATGTGTCACATGGTGGAGGTGATGTAGTCCTGACAACAACGGATGTGGTTGTCATAGTATGCCTAGTAGTTGAAGGAACAATCATATCAACTCTTGGAATGTGCACCGTGCGCTTGTTCTCCTCGTGGCCAACACGTCGTTTTATTTCCTGTTCAGCTTTGCAAGCAAGATGAAACAAATGGTCCATAGGATAACACTCTTCATGAATTAGTATCTCTTGAATATCACGGTTTAATCCTCCCCAAAATCTATCCATAAAATCATCTTCACTTTCTTCTAAAGAGGAATGCAACAAGGTAGTTTGTAAATCATCATAATATTTTGTTACAGTTTCACTACCTTGTTTTAAGTGTTGCAACTTCTTAATCATGTCACGAGTATAATAAGCAGGGACGAAAGTATGTCGCATGGCAAGTTTCAAATCATCCCAAGTAGTAGGTATATAATCAGGGTGTAACCGACAATATTCACTCCACCAAACGAAAGCATAACCAGTGAAAGAACCAACCGCAACCTTAACCTTTTTATGTTCATCGAAATGATGGGAAGCAAATATATTTTTTATGTCGAACTCCCATTCAATATATAAAGCAGGTTTAAAACGGCCATTAAATGGTGGTATAGATACATTAACTTGATCATGTGCATTTGGATGTTTGTGCACCTCTCGTGACGGTTGTAGTATTTGCAAAGGTGGTGGCACGTCTCCCGCGATCGACAAAGCCCATGAATTGACTCTGGATCCTGTCATGATTAGTAGAACAAGAAACAAAACCCAAAAATAATGTTCCTATAACTACTAGGATGTGGTGGTAAAACGCTCACAATAAAGCAAATATCAATGTCTTACAAGTTCTTACCAAGCAGCAGGCGGTGATCGGCAACCAGCGGTGTCAAGTAACTCCGAATATTGAGTAAAGCGATTGCCAGGGGAGCATACGTCTACACGGTGTAGAAATATGTGGAGCTGGGTTGGCTATATATGGTAGCAAAATATTAGCAATAATCAATTCAAAGATGCAATGTTGAATAAACGCTCAACGACGGTACTGTGCTGGTCCTAGGCTAGACCGGACTAGAGACGCGAGCCTAGAACACTAATGAGGTCACGGCGTAGCACAACTAGCATCAATGAAGGATACTAAGTAGCTCTTGACAGCAAGATATAAGTGAAGATCACAACGGCAGTGAAAATAATGATGAAAATAAACTGCCAAGCAGGATATACAACAACTCTCTCTCCAACTTTCCTCTTGAAAAGTTTGAGACAATTTTCTGATAAATTCTTTCAAAGAATGCTACTAACTCAAGCTTTCCAATGCAAAAAGAATCACTCAATTCCGAGTTGATATGAGGAGTCAAAGAATTCTAAAACTGGCCTGAAAAATTGGAACAAGCTGTGTTCACGAACTTCGGAGGGCAAAAAGACCTATTTAGAAGCTGATTTTGAGGTGTCAAATATTGAACTAGCTTCTGCAACTATTTAGATGCGGCTCGTTGCTAGCTTCAATTTGAGTACTCACGGAGCCAAAACGGACTTCGTATGAGGAAGATACACCTGTTTTACTGAACAGTGCGCAAAACAGATTCCAATCCGAATTCAGGTACGAGATTGATTCTAGATAGATCCAATTTTTTTTCTTCTCTCTTTTTTTTCACCCTTTTTTTCCTTTTCTTCTCTCTCTTTTTCTTTTTTTTTCTTTCCTTTTTTCTCTTGTTTTTTTCTCTATCTTTTTTTTTCTTTCCAAGACAAACTAGATAAGATGCAGATTGGATCAGGCGAAGATGTGAATGACCTCAACTATGATTATGACAATAAACAGTGCGTAGCACGTGGTGGAAATTAATAGATGGGATGGTGGACAGCGGAAGGGATAATGATGCAGCGGCGGCGTGACTAATGTGAACAGAACTCGAAACTCTAAAGGAACTAGACGCTAAGACCAGCAACTGACACGACGATGCCACCGATAATTCAACTATGCAAGCAACGAATAGAAAATTGCAAAGGCTCAGACTGGCTTGGATAAAGGATGAACAGATCTAACTTTTTTTGTGGCTTTTTCATGAACTATAGGTATGAATGACAGATGCGATCTAAACTATGAAAAACTGTAAAATCTCACCGAGCAACCTGAAAACTGATACCACTTGATAGAGGCGAGGGTGTCCCGATCTTTCGATGAGATGATAACTATCGATTTGGTGGAGACGACTTTGACGATCCGACTACAAACGTGCATGACGTTGCGCCTTAGCAATCGCTAAACCAACTCCGAGAGGTTACTGACGATGCTGGAAGCACGGTCAGCCTGACCACGAAGGTCTATTCCTGCAAGCAATCGAAGAACGAGCAAGAATATGATAAAGCAATCTGAATATTGCAAATATATATGAGGTATTGATAATGGTGGGGATCCGTAAGCGGTCTTGGTCTGGTCGTTGGACACAAACGAAGTACACGAAGTTGCAATGGCTAACTTTTAACTAAACAAATCCCAAGGAAAAGCTACTAGATGGATCTACTTATATAGGAGCATGGGGTGGAGGCCAAGGAGGTGGGAGGACGTCCCAAGGCAGCCTAAAACTAAATCTAGGTCGTACAAGGCCAATGGGCCCAAGTGGAGGTGATGTAACACCTTTGGACTTGTAGTTTGACTCGGATTCTGCTGCAGCATCAGATTGTTTCGTCCACAACTCAACGCTCCGGACGAATTTGAAGGTGATTCCAATTGGGTTGGAAAGTGCACGAAATCTAGTTTCCAACAAAAAAAGAATCATCCAATTCGGAGTCCGTATGAAAAACTTGTGTGCGTTTTGAGTCAGGTGTGTCTGTGCAGTCCGAATCTGAATCCAGAACGTGAGAGACTTGGACTCTATCTTCTCTTGGGCCAAAAGTGACGTGAGAGAACTTTTTGGACAGCAAATAAACATCTCTTTCTTCCTTATCTTCATATGTGGATTGTACAAATGTCCCATACACCTGCAATTAGACAAAACACAAAAGTGTGTGAAGTATTTTTGTTCTGGATAACATAAATAGATTATTGAATAGTTTGCACTAGAAATCACCTGACAAATATGCATATATGCAATATTTTTGGTCATATCCAAGGTAGTCATGTCCTCATCATGTTCAGTCATCATTTGCTTAAACTTATCATGAAGCTCCTTGTTCGATAAATTCTCCCAGTCAATCTCGTCGGCTTGTGATCCTGGCATGGTTAGCAGCAATAGAAACACACAAGAATATGATCCTACAGACTACGAACAAGTGGTGGTGGTGGGTGTCACAAATCCGTCAAGCAAATCTCAAATTCTTACCAGTTCTTACCCAGCAGCAGGCGGTGATCGGCAACCGTTGTAGTCAAAAACTCTCAAAGCTTGGATAGAGCGATTACCAGGGAGAGTCAAACGCACGACGTAGATGTATGTGGAGCTGGGAAGGCTTATAATATGGTAGCAAAAATGATGGAGGCGGGGTGTCCCGATCTTTCGATGAGATGATAACTATCGATTTGGTGGAGACGACTTTGACGATCCGACTACAAACGTGCACGACGTTGCGCCTTAGCAATCGCTAAACCAATCTCCTGAGGTTACTGACGATGCCGGAAGCACGGTCAGCCTGACCACGAAGGTCTATTCCTGCAAGCAATCGAAGAACGAGCAAGAATATGATAAAGCAATCTGAATATTGCAAATATATATGAGGTATTGATAATGGTGGGGATGTGTAAGCGGTCTTGGTCTGGTCGTTGGACACAAACGAAGTACACGAAGTTGCAATGGCTAACTTTTAACTAAACAAATCCCAAGGAAAAGCTACTAGATGGATCTACTTATATAGGATCAAGGGGTGGCGGCCAAGGAGGTGGGAGGACGTCCCAAGGCAGCCTAAAACTAAATCTAGGTCGTACAAGGCGAATGGGCCCAAGTGGAGGTGATGTAACACCTTTGGACTTGTAGTTTGACTCGGATTCTGCTACAGCATCAGATTGTTTCGTCCACAACTCAACGCGCGGACGAATTTGAAGGTGATTCCAATTGGGTTGGAAAGTGCACGAAATCTAGTTTCCAACAAAAAAAGAATCACCCAATTCGGAGTCCGTATGAAAAACTTGTGTGCGTTTTGAGTCAGGTATGTATGTGCAGTCCGAATCTGAATCCAGAACGTGGGAGACTAGGACTCTATCTTCTCTTGGGCCAAAAGTGACGTGAGAGAACTTTTTGGACAGAAAATAAACATCTCTTTCTTCCTTATCTTCATATGTGGATTGTACAAATGTCCCATACACCTGCAATTAGACAAAACACAGAAGTGTGTGAAGTATTTTTGTTCTGGATAACATAAATAGATTATTGAATAGTTTGCACTAGAAATCACCTGACAAATATGCATATATGCAATATTTTTGGTCATATCCAAGGTAGTCATGTCCTCATCATCCTCCCCTTCTTGAAAATAAAGCCGTCCTCGGCGTTGCTTAATCTGAAATGTGGCTAACAAAAGAGACAAGGTGTACATGTTGTATATGTATATGTCATCCATTTTTACTTCCCTTGATTTTTGCATATATGACACATGAATAGATGAGTAACTTGCATAGTTCATAAAATCTAAAGCCAAAAAATTAGCACAAGAAGTAGAAGGCATGAAAATATTGCAACTCAGTTTGCACATATAAGTGAAGCTCTTATTCATTTCAAAAGATTGACAATGTTCATCATTAAACCATCCCAACATTGGTGAATAAACCATACTTGCATCAAATTTACATGCTACAACATGCTTAAATAAGCAAACATGCAATAAGTCATTCAACACAGAATCATCACCAAGATTAGAGGTCATATCAAAATGATTAAACATTGGTTCTTTTGCATCAATAGTTAATTCAATGGGTGCACTCAAAATTGTTGGTATTTCAGTTGTTTGATCACATGGCAAAGTCAAATTATCAACGTAGTCCTCTAAAATAGGTGGTGTGATCAAAGTAGTGGGTAGCTCATCAGATGGTGCATTCAAATTGACAAGGCATTCATCATTCTCATGTAGAGATGGAAGATCAGTACCTTTGTCATTACCTCTTATGATCAACTCAGATGATGTAGCCACTCTCGGGGGCGATGTGTCACATGGTGGAGGTGATGTAGTCCTGACAACAACGGATGTGGTTGTCATAGTATGCCTAGTAGTTGAAGGAACAATCATATCAACTCTTGGAATGTGCACCGTGCGCTTGTTCTCCTCGTGGCTAACACGTCGTTTTATTTCCTGTTCAGCTTTGCAAGCAAGATGAAACAAATGGTCCATAGGATAACACTTTTCATGAATTAGTATCTCTTGAATATCACGGTTTAATCCTCCCCAAAATCTATCCATAAAATCATCTTCACTTTCTTCTAAAGAGGAATGCAACAAGGTAGTTTGTAAATCATCATAATATTTTGTTATAGTTTCACTACCTTGTTTTAAGTGTTGCAACTTCTTAATCATGTCACGAGTATAATAAGCAGGGACGAAAGTATGCCGCATGGCAAGTTTCAAATCATCCCAAGTAGTAGGTATATAAGTAGGGTGTAACCGACAATATTCACTCCACCAAACCAAAGCATAACCAGTGAAAGAACCAACCGCAACCTTAACTTTTTTATGTTCATCGAAATTATGGGAAGCAAATATATTTTTTATGTCGAACTCCCATTCAATATATAAAGCAGGTTTAAAACGGCCATTTAATGGTGGTATAGATACATTAACTTGATCATGTGCATTTGGATGTTTGTGCACCTCTCGTGACGGTTGTGGTGTTTGCAAAGGTGGTGGCACGTCTCCCGCGATCGACAAAGCCCATGAATTGACTCTGGATCCTGTCATGATTAGTAGAACAAGAAACAAAACCCAAAAATAATGTTCCTATAACTACTAGGATGTGGTGGTAAAACGCTCACAGTAAAGCAAATATCAATGTCTTACAAGTTCTTACCATGCAGCAGGCGGTGATCGGCAACCAGCGGTGTCAAGTAACTCCGAATATTGAGTAAAGCGATTGCCAGGGGAGCGTACGTATACACGGTGTAGAAATATGTGGAGCTGGGTTGGCTATATATGGTAGCAAAAGATTAGCAATAATCAATTCAAAGATGCAATGTTGAATAAACGCTCAACGACGGTACTGTGCTGGTCCTAGGCAAGAACGGACTAGAGACGCGAGCCTAGAACACTAATGAGGTCACGGCGTGATGAGGACATCAATACAATTGTTACACCCACAGCCCCTGCTGCTATACATACTGGACCAATTACTAGAGCTCGTGCACGCCAATTAAATTACCAGGTACTTTCGTTTCTTGGTAATGATTCTAATGTTCATGAGAATATGATGCTGCCTAAATTGGATACATTTGTTTTGCTTACAAATGAAGGGCCTAGCTTGGAGAAGGATGAACATTGGAGCAAGAACAAGCATGGAGATGATGGCATGCGCAAGGGAAACAAGAACGGAGTGACAAGTGATGATTTCAGGACTTTGAAGCCACCATAATGGGTGCATGAAGCCTTGGACGAAATATACAAGATGCCACTTCATAAATTTCGTCCCGAGGCTATTTTAGGTGCTGCGTCACCTTATTATTGGGCCAGGCCCATGTAATTTCGAAATACATAAGTATAGGCTATTTTTAGAGTCCGTATGTGTGGGGAAATAAGAGATAGGGTTGATTTCGGACCCCTCCACCAAGGGCCACGAAATTCCCCCCTCTTCCTCCATATATACAGCCATTAGGGCATCGTTTAGACTTTGGGTTTTGTTTAGATTAAAAGTTCGCCATAGCTGCAACTTCGCGTACTTCGTTTGTGTTCAACGACCAGACAAAGGCGTCACAGAACCCCACCTTGATCAATAAAGCTTTCATCTTATATTCGCAATATCCAGATTGCAATCTTAGTTTCTTGCTTGTTCTTCGTTTGCTCGCAGGAAACAGACCCTCGTGGTCAGGTTGATCGTGCTCCGGCGTGGTCAATAACCTCTCGGAGTTGGTTTAGCGATTGCTAAGGCGCGACGTCCTCGCACGTTCGTAGTCGGATCGTCAAAGTCGACTTCCACCAAAGCGAAATCCACCATCTCATCGAAAGACGGGACACCTTTGCCTCTATCATCATCAATATCAGATTTGGTGGCAAATAAACATGCACTTTTCAATTTAATTTCAGAAGCAACACTAGATGGTTTATTATTAGGCTTCATTTGTTGCTCAAATTCTTTTGCCACAATCTGATTTTCACTCATATTCTTCTCCTGTTTTGCTTTATTAGCTCTATTAATATCATCTTTCAAAATGGAATCAGGAGTCATAGGAAGCAAAGTAATATTTTTATCCTTATGAACAAGAGTATAGTGATTGTTTCTACCATGGTGTACAGAGTTTTTATCAAATTGCCATGGTCTACCAAGTAATAAGGAACATGCTTGCATAGGTACCACATCACAATCAACATAATCAGCATATGTAGAGATACTAAAATGCACACGAACAGTACGTGTTACCTTAACCTTGCCGCTGTTGTTGAACCATTGGATGTAGTAAGGATGTGGATGTGGTCCTGTGGTGAGAGAAAGCTTCTCCACCATCTCCATGCTAGCCAAGTTGTTGCAGCTCCCTCCGTCTATTATGACGCGCACAGAACGTTCCTTCACAACTCCCTTGGTATGGAACAAATTGTGCCTCTGATTTTGCTCAGCTTGTGTGACCTGCACACTCAAAACACGTTGAGCAACTAAACATTCATACCTGTCAGCGTCTTCAGGAGCCATGTATTGCGTCTCATGATCAGAATCATCTCCACCATGTTCTTCACGTGTAATAAGAGCCAAAGTCTCCTCATCATAGTCACTAGCGGACTCATATCCACCATCCGCGGTAGCAATCATCACACGCGGAGATTTGCATTCTCTCGCATAATGACCTCCTCCCTTACAACGACGACAAATAATATCACTTGTGTGCCCTGTTGATGCCATGGAAGAAGAAGAACGCTGTGCAGGCCCCGCAGGTGCGCTCTTGGCAGATAATGGTGGTTGTGCCTGTTTTCTTGTATCACGGGTGGAGGTGGCACCGGATGGAGGTGCTGGTGCAGTTGAAGTAGAAGATGCACGTGGTGTCCATGATGAAGGTCGGCCTGCAGAAAAGTTAGTTCGCCCCAATGCTTGTCGATCCTGCACTTCACGTTCAGCTTTACAAGCAAGATGGAATAAACGAGTGATATTAGTATACTCCTTATAGTCTAGAATGGTCTGAATCTCTCTATTTAATCCACCCAGAAAACGTGCAAGCATAGCTTCATTCTCCTCAACAATACCACATCTAATCATGCCAGTTTGTAATTCTTGATAATATTCTTCTACAGAATTTTTTCCTTGTCTTAAACGCTGCAATTTTTGAAGCAATTCACGTTGATAATATGGTGGAACCCAACGCGTACGCATAGCAGTTTTCAAAGCAGCCCAAGTAGTTGGAATAGGATACAATCTATAATGTTCAGACCACCATACACATGCAAAACTAGTGAAAGCACAAACAGCAGCAGCAACTCGTCTCTCCTCAGGATATTGTAAACATGTAAATCGTTGTTCAGTTTCTAACTCCCAAGTAAGATATATATCAGGAACATATCTACCCTCAAATGGTGGAATATTCAATTTCAGTTTAGGAATATGGACATCATCTCGTACCTGAGGTGGTGGTGCAGGCCTACCATTACGAATATATACCTGAGGTCGACCTGCTGGTGGTGGTACAGGTGGCTGCACGTAGTGTTGATTTTGATCAACCTCATCCTCATAATCTCCCACATAATCATCCTCCTTCGCATCAGCAGCAGGAGCCACAGAAGTATCAACAGCAGCACCAACAGTTTGGCCAAACGCAAGAGGAACACGGCTTGCTCGGCGGAGGTCTGCTTCGCGACATGGAGGTAGTCGTTGTTGTTGTTGTTGGAGAGGTGCGTTAGGTGCAGCGGGTGGTGGTGGTGGAAGACGCGCGAGCAATTCATTAAACTTGTTATCGAGCTTTGTTTCGAACGTCTTCTCAAGGCCAGTGATCTTCTCCATGGCCTCTTCAAAATTGTTCAGCACATCTTGCACCTGTTCAGTCATCATTTGCTGAAACTTATCATGAAGCTCCTTGTTCGATAAATTCTCCCAGTCAATCTCGTCAGCTTGTGATCCTGGCATGGTTAGCAGCAATAGAAACACACAAGAATATGATCCTACAGACTACGAACAAGTGGTGGTGGTGGGTGTCACAAATCCGTCAAGCAAATCTCAAATTCTTACCAGTTCTTACCCAGCAGCAGGCGGTGATCGGCAACCGTTGCAGTCAAAAACTCTCAAAGCTTGGATAGAGCGATTACCAGGGAGAGTCAAACGCACGACGTAGATGTATGTGGAGCTGGGAAGGCTTATAATATGGTAGCAAAAAGGGTCAGCAATAATCAATTCAGAGATGCAAAGTTGAATAAACGCTCAACGACGGTACTGTGCTGGTCCTAGGCTAGACTGTGCTAGAGACGCGAGCCTAGAACACTAACAAAATCACGGCGTGGCACGTAAACAAGGGAAAAGCACACTCTGAATTTTTTTTTCGCTCTTTGTTTTTTGCGCTCTTTTTTTTGCGCTGCTTTTTTTTTTGCGAAAAATCACTATAATGGCGAGTGTCTCAAAACTCTTCCTAGCTCAAACTGACAGGATGGGCACGAAATTTTTTCGACCAATTTTTTTTTTTCGACTGCCCGGACCCAAAAACTGGAAACTGGTCAAAAAAAACTTCCTATAATGGCACCTGTCTCAAAACACTCAGAAACACCTAAAAATAGGATAGCCAGAATTTTTTTTTCCGAAACCTACTCCGGCAAGGAAACACAAATCGGAATCTAGATGGATCCCGAAAACAAACCTAATAAGCAAAGAACTCGGATTGGTGGTGGTATATGGCAGCGGTGGTGGTAGCGGTGGTAGTATATGGATATGGATCGGTGGTGGTATATGGACACGGATTGGTGGTGGTATATGGATACGGATTCGGTGCGGTGGTGGTAGATGGCAGGGGCGATGATGATGGTGCGGCGGCGGCGTGACAACTTATGACCAGAACTTGAAACTCTAAAAGACTAGACTCTAAGACCAGCAACTAGACACGACGATGCAACCGCAAATTCAACAAAGCAAAACCCTAAAAAGATTATGCAAGGCTCAGATTGGTTCGGATATGATGAACTAACCCTAATTTTTTTTGTGGCTTTTTCGTGGACTATAGGTATGAAGAACAGACTCGATCTAAACTACGAAAAACTGTAAAATCTCACCGAGCAACCTGGAAATCTGATACCACTTGATAGAGGCAAAGGTGTCCCGTCTTTCGATGAGATGGTGGATTTCGCTTTGGTGGAAGTCGACTTTGACGATCCGACTACGAACGTGCGAGGACGTCGCGCCTTAGCAATCGCTAAACCAACTCCGAGAGGTTATTGACCACGCCGGAGCACGATCAACCTGACCACGAGGGTCTGTTTCCTGCGAGCAAACGAAGAACAAGCAAGAAACTGAGATTGCAATCTGGATATTGCGAATATAAGATGAAAGCTTTATTGATCAAGGTGGGGTTCTGTGACGCCTTTGTCTGGTCGTTGAACACAAATGAAGTACGCGAAGTTGCAGCTATGGCGAACTTTTAATCTAAACAAAACCCAAGGTCTAAACGATGCCCTAAGGGCTGTATATATGTAGGAAGAGGGGGTGGATTTCGTGTCCCTTGGTGGAGGGGTCCGAAATCAACCCTATCTCTTGTTTCCCCACACATACGGACTCTAAAAATAGCCTATACTTATGTATTTCGAAATTACATGGGCCTGGCCCAATAATAAGGTGACGCAGCACCTAAAATAGCCTCGGGACGAAATTTATGAAGTGGCATCTTGTATATTTCGTCCAAGGCTTCATGCACACATTATTGTGGCTTCAAAGTCCTGAAATCATCACTTGTAACTCCGTTCTTGTTCCCCTTGCGCATGCCATCATCTCCATGCTTGTTCTTGCTCCAATGTTCATCCTTCTCCAAGCTAGGCCCTTCATTTGTAAGCAAAACAAATGTATCCAATTTAGGCAGCATCATATTCTCAAGAACATTAGAATCATTACCAAGAAACGAAAGTACCTGATAATTTAGTTGGCGTGCACGAGCTCTAGTAATTGGTCCAGTATGTATAGCAGCAGGGGCTGTGGGTGTAACAATTGTATTGATGTCCTCATCAATGTTCCTTATTACTTGGTAGACCATGGCAATTTGATAAAAATTCTGTACACCATGGTAGAAACAATCACTATACTCTTGTTCATAAGTATAAAAATATTACTTTGCTTCCTATGACTCCTGATTCCATTTTGAAAGATGATATTAATAGAGCTAATAAAGCACAACAGGAGAAGAATAAGAGTGAAAATCAGATTGTGGCAAAAGAATTTGAGCAACAAATGAAGCCTAATAATAAACCATCTACTGTTGCTTCTGAAATTAAATTGAAAAGTGCATGTTTATTTGCCACCAAATCTGATATTGATGAGCTAGATTTTAGCAAATCTGTTTGCTATGCTTTTGTGTGCAAAGAGGCATTATTTTCATTCGAGGACGTGCCTTCCTCTTTGCCTCCTGCTGTCACTAACATTTTGCAGGAGTTCGCTGACGTTTTTCCACAAGACGTGCCACCGGGATTACCGCCTATTCGAGGGATTGAGCATCAGATTGACTTAATTCCCGGTGCTTCACTACCAAACCGTGCACCATACCGTACCAATCCAGAGGAGACGAAGGAGATTATGCGTCAAGTACAAGAGCTTCTCGACAAAGGTTATATACGCGAATCCCTTAGTCCTTGTGCTGTTCCTATTATTCTAGTGCCGAAAAAGGATGGTACATCACGTATGTGTGTTGATTGTAGAGGCATTAATAATATTACTATTCGTTATCGTCATCCTATTCCTAGGCTAGATGATATGCTTGATGAATTGAGTGGCTCTACAATATTCTCCAAAGTTGATTTGCGTAGTGGATACCATCAAATTCGTATGAAATTGGGAGATGAATGGAAAACAGCATTTAAAACTAAGTTTGGATTATATGAGTGGTTAGTCATGCCTTTTGGGTTAACTAATGCGCCTAGTACTGATAAAGGCGGGGTGTCCCGATCTTTCGATGAGATGATAACTATTGATTTGGTGGAGACGACTTTGACGATCCGACTACAAACGTGCACGACGTTGCGCCTTAGCAATCGCTAAACCAACTCCGAGAGGTTATTGACCACGCCGGAGCACAATCAACCTGACCACGAAGGTCTATTCCTGCAAGCAATCGAAGAACAAGCAAGAATATGATAAAAGCAATCTGAATATCGCGAATATGTATGAAGTATTGATAATGGTGGGGATCCGTAAGCGGTCTTGGTCTGGTTGTTGGACACAAACGAAGTACACAAAGTTGCAATGGCTAACTTTTAACTAAACAAATCCCAAGGAAAAGCTACTAGATGGATCTACTTATATAGGAGCAAGGGGTGGCGGCCAAGGAGGTGGGAGGACGTCCCAAGGCAGCCTAAAACTAAATCTAGGTCGTACAAGGCCAATGGGCCCAAGTGGAGGTGATGTAACACCTTTGGACTTGTAGTTTGACTCGGATTCTGCTGCAGCATCAGATTGTTTCGTCCACAACTCAACGCTCCGGACGAATTTGAAGGTGATTCCAATTGGGTTGGAAAGTGCACGAAATCTAGTTTCCAACAAAAAAAGAATCACCCAATTCGGAGTCCGTATGAAAAACTTGTGTGCGTTTTGAGTCAGGTGTGTCTGTGCAGTCCGAATCTGAATCCAGAACGTGAGAGACTTGGACTTTATCTTCTCTTGGGCCAAAAGTGACGTGAGAGAACTTTTTGGACAGCAAATAAACATCTCTTTCTTCCTTATCTTCATATGTGGATTGTACAAATGTCCCATACACCTGCAATTAGACAAAACACAAAAGTGTGTGAAGTATTTTTGTTCTGGATAACATAAATAGATTATTGAATAGTTTGCACTAGAAATCACCTGACAAATATGCATATATGCAATATTTTTGGTCATATCCAAGGTAGTCATGTCCTCATCAAAATTCGTCCGGAGCGTTGAGTTGTGGACGAAACAATCTGATGCTGCAGCAGAATCCGAGTCAAACTACAAGTCCAAAGGTGTTACATCACCTCCACTTGGGCCCATTGGCCTTGTACGACCTAGATTTAGTTTTAGGCTGCCTTGGGACGTCCTCCCACCTCCTTGGCCGCCACCCCTTGCTCCTATATAAGTAGATCCATCTAGTAGCTTTTCCTTGGGATTTGTTTAGTTAAAAGTTAGCCATTGCAACTTCGTGTACTTCGTTTGTGTCCAACGACCAGACCAAGACCGCTTACGGATCCCCACCATTATCAATACCTCATATATATTTGCAATATTCAGATTGCTTTATCATATTCTTGCTCGTTCTTCTATTGCTTGCAGGAATAGACCTTTGTGGTCAGGCTGACCGTGCTTCCGGCATCGTCAGTAACCTCAGGAGATTGGTTTAGCGATTGCTAAGGCGCAACGTCGTGCACGTTTGTAGTCGGATCGTCAAAGTCGTCTCCACCAAATCGATAGTTATCATCTCATCGAAAGATTGGGACCCTCGCCTCTATCAAGTGGTATCAGTTTTCAGGTTGCTCGGTGAGAATTTCCAGTTTTCCTAGATTAGATTTACTTTCTTACCTATTGTCCAAGAAAAAGCCACAAAAAAGAGTTAGATCTATTCATCCTTGGTCCAAGCCAGTCTGAGCCTTTGCAATTTTCTTTTCATTGATTGCATAGTTGAATTATCGATTGCATCATCGTGTCAAGTTGCTGGTCTTAGTGTCTAGTTCGTTTAGAGTTTCGAGTTCTGTTCACATTAGTCACGCCACCGCTGCATCATTATCTCTTCCGCTGTCCACCACCCATCCATCAATTTCCACCACGTGCTACCCACCATTCATTGTCATAATAATAGTTGAGATCGTTCACATCTTCACTTGATCCAATCTGCATCTTATCTAGTTTGTTTTGGAAAGAGGGAGAAAAAAAGAGAGAAAAAAAAGAGAGAAAAAAAAGGAAAAAAAAAGTCAGAGAAAAAAAAGGAGAGAAAGAAAAAAAAAGTGTGAGGAAAAAAAAGAGAGAAGAAAAAAAACAAAAAAACGGCACAAACTTTTTCAGAGGAAAGTTGGAGACAAAGTTGTTGATATATCCTGCTTGGCTGTTGTTTCACCTCATTATCTTCACTGCTGTTGTGATCTTCACTTATATCTTGCTGTCAAGAGCTACTTAGTATCCTTCATTGATGCTGGTTGTGCTACGCCGTGACCTCATTAGTGTTCTAGGCTCGCGTCTCTAGTCCAGTCTAGCCTAGGACCAGCACAGTACCGTCGTTGAGCGTTTATTCAACATTGCATCTTTGAATTGATTATTGCTAATCTTTTGCTACCATATATAGCTACTAATCATGACAGGATCCAGAGTCAATTCATGGGCTTTGTCGATCGCGGGAGACGTGCCACCACCTTTGCAAATACCACAACCGTCACGAGAGGTGCACAAACATCCAAATGCACATGATCAGGTTAATGTATCTATACCACCATTTAATGGCCGTTTTAAACCTGCTTTATATATTGAATGGGAGTTCGACATAAAAAATATATTTGCTTCCCATAATTTCGATGAACATAAAAAGGTTAAGGTTGCGGTTGGTTCTTTCACTGGTTATGCTTTGGTTTGGTGGAGTGAATATTGTCGGTTACACCCTGATTATATACCTACTACTTGGGATGATTTGAAACTTGCCATGCGACATACTTTCGTCCCTGCTTATTATACTCGTGACATGATTAAGAAGTTGCAACACTTAAAACAAGGTAGTGAAACTGTAACAAAATATTATGATGATTAAGAAGTTGCAACACTTATTGCCAAATACTATTGTTTCAGATCGTGATACTAAATTTCTTAGCCACTTTTGGAGATGTTTATGGGCTAAGTTGGGGACTAAACTGCTTTTTAGTACTACTTGTCACCCCCAAACTGATGGACAAACTGAAGTAGTCAATAGAACGTTGTCTACTATGCTTAGGGCTGTTTTGAAGAATAATAAGAAAATGTGGGAGGAATGCTTGCCTCATATTGAATTTGCTTATAATCGTTCATTGCATTCTACTACTAAGATGTGCCCTTTTGAAGTTGTGTATGGTTTCCTACCTCGTGCACCTATTGATTTGTTGCCTCTTCCATCTTCGGAGAAGGTTAATTTTGATGCTAAACAACGTGTTGAATTGATTTTAAAAATGCATGAGTTAACTAAGGAAAACATTGAGCGTATGAATGCTAAATATAAACTTGCTGGAGATAAGGGTAGAAAATATGTTGTGTTTGCACCTGGAGATCTTGTTTGGTTACATTTGCGTAAGGATAGATTTCCTGATTTGCGCAAATCAAAGTTAATGCCACGTGCTGATGGTCCCTTTAAGGTGTTAGAGAAAATAAATGATAATGCATATAAACTTGAGCTGCCTGCAGATTTTGGGGTTAGTCCCACTTTTAACATTGCAGATTTGAAGCCTTATTTGGGTGAGGAAGATGAACTTCCGTCGAGGACGACTTCATTTCAAGAAGGGGAGGATGATGAGGACATCAATACAATTGTTACACCCACAGCCCCTGCTGCTATACATACTGGACCAATTACTAGAGCTCGTGCACGCCAACTAAATTACCAGGTACTTCCGTTTCTTGGTAATGATTCTAATGTTCATGAGAATATGATGCTGCCTAAATTGGATACATTTGTTTTGCTTACAAATGAAGGGCCTAGCTTGGAGAAGGATGAACATTGGAGCAAGAACAAGCATGGAGATGATGGCATGCGCAAGGGGAACAAGAACGGAGTTACAAGTGATGATTTCAGGACTTTGAAGCCACCATAATGGGTGCATGAAGCCTTGGACGAAATATACAAGATGCCACTTCATAAATTTCGTCTCGAGGCTATTTTAGGTGCCGCGTCACCTTATTATTGGGCCAGGCCCATGTAATTTCGAAATACATAAGTATAGGCTATTTTTAGAGTCCGTATGTGTGGGGAAACAAGAGATACGGTTGATTTCGGACCCCTCCACCAAGGGCCACGAAATTCCCCCCTCTTCCTCCATATATACAGCCCTTAGGGCATCGTTTAGACTTTGGGTTTTGTTTAGATTAAAAGTTCGCCATAGCTGCAACTTCGCGTACTTCGTTTGTGTTCAACGACCAGACAAAGGCGTCACAGAACCCCACCTTGATCAATAAAGCTTTCATCTTATATTCGCAATATCCAGATTGCAATCTTAGTTTCTTGCTTGTTCTTCGTTTGCTCGCAAGAAACAGACCCTCGTTGATAGAGGCGGAGGTGTCCCGTCTTTCGATGAGATGATGGATTTCGCTTTGGTGGAAGTCGACTTTGACGATCCGACTACGAACGTGCGAGGACGTCGCGCCTTAGCAATCGCTAAACCAACTCCGAGAGGTTATTGACCACGCCGGAGCACGATCAACCTGACCACGAGGGTCTGTTTCCTGCGAGCAAACGAAGAACAAGCAAGAAACTGAGATTGCAATCTGGATATTGCGAATATAAGATGAAAGCTTTATTGATCACGGTGGGGTTCTGTGACGCCTTTGTCTGGTCGTTGAACACAAACGAAGTACGCGAAGTTGCAGCTATGGCGAACTTTTAATCTAAACAAAACCCAAAGTCTAAACGATGCCCTAAGGGCTGTATATATGGAGGAAGAGGGGGGAATTTCGTGGCCCTTGGTGGAGGGGTCCGAAATCAACCCTATCTCTTGTTTCCCCATACATACGGACTCTAAAAATAGCCTATACTTATGTATTTCGAAATTACATGGGCCTGGCCCAATAATAAGGTGACGCAGCACCTAAAATAGCCTCGCGACGAAATTTATGAAGTGGCATCTTGTATATTTCGTCCAAGGCTTTATGCACCCATTATGGTGGCTTCAAAGTCCTGAAATCATCACTTGTAACTCCGTTCTTGTTCCCCTTGCGCGTGCCATCATCTCCATGCTTGTTCTTGCTCCAATGTTCATCCTTCTCCAAGCTAGGCCCTTCATTTGTAAGCAAAACAAATGTATCCAATTTAGGCAGCATCATATTCTCATGAACATTAGAATCATTACCAAGAAACGAAAGTACTTGGTAATTTAGTTGGCGTGCACGAGCTCTAGTAATTGGTCCAGTATGTATAGCAGCAGGGGCTGTGGGTGTACAATTGTATTGATGTCCTCATCATCCTCCCCTTCTTGAAATGAAGTCGTCCTCGACGGAAGTTCATCTTCCTCACCCAAATAAGGCTTCAAATCTGCAATGTTAAAAGTGGGACTAACCCCAAAATCTGCAGGCAGCTCAAGTTTATATGCATTATCATTTATTTTCTCTAACACCTTAAAGGGACCATCAGCACGTGGCATTAACTTTGATTTGCGCAAATCAGGAAATCTATCCTTACGCAAATGTAACCAAACAAGATCTCCAGGTGCAAACACAACATGTTTTCTACCCTTATCTCCAGCAAGTTTATATTTAGCATTCATACGCTCAATGTTTTCCTTAGTTAACTCATGCATTTTTAAAATCAATTCAGCACGTTGTTTAGCATCAAAATTAACCTTCTCCGAAGATGGAAGATGCAACAAATCAATAGGTGCACGAGGTAGGAAACCATACACAACTTCAAAAGGGCACATCTTAGTAGTAGAATGATGAGGACATCAATACAATTGTTACACACACAGCCCCTGCTGCTATACATACTGGACCAATTACTAGAGCTCGTGCACGCCAACTAAATTACCAGGTACTTTCGTTTCTTGGTAATGATTCTAATGTTCATGAGAATATGATGCTGCCTAAATTGGATACATTTGTTTTGCTTACAAATGAAGGGCCTAGCTTGGAGAAGGATGAACATTGGAGCAAGAACAAGCATGGAGATGATGGCATGCGCAAGGGAAACAAGAACGGAGTTACAATTGATGATTTCAGGACTTTGAAGCCACCATAATGGGTGCATGAAGCCTTGGACGAAATATACAAGATGCCACTTCGTAAATTTCGTCCCGAGGCTATTTTAGGTGCTGCGTCACCTTATTATTGGGCCAGGCCCATGTAATTTCGAAATACATAAGTATAGGCTATTTTTAGAGTCCGTATGTGTGGGGAAACAAGAGATAGGGTTGATTTCGGACCCCTCCACCAAGGGCCACGAAATTCCCCCCTCTTCCTCCATATATACAGCCCTTAGGGCATCGTTTAGACTTTGGGTTTTGTTTAGATTAAAAGTTCGCCATAGCTGCAACTTCGCGTACTTCGTTTGTGTTCAACGACCAGACAAAGGCGTCACAGAACCCCACCTTGATCAATAAAGCTTTCATCTTATATTCGCAATATCCAGATTGCAATCTCAGTTTCTTGCTTGTTCTTCGTTTGCTCGCAGGAAACAGACCCTCGTGGTCAGGTTGATCGTGCTCCGGCGTGGTCAATAACCTCTCGGAGTTGGTTTAACGATTGCTAAGGCGCGACGTCCTCGCACGTTCATAGTCGGATCGTCAAAGTCGACTTCCACCAAAGCGAAATCCACCATCTCATCGAAAGACGGGACACCTTTGCCTCTATCAAGTGGTATCAGATTTCCAGGTTGCTCGGTGAGATTTTACAGTTTTTCGTAGTTTAGATCGAGTCTGTTCTTCATACCTACAGTCCACGAAAAAGCCACACAAAAAAATAGGATTAGTTCATCATATCCGAACCAATCTGAGCCTTTGCATAATCTTTTTAGGGTTTTGCTTTGTTGAATTTGCGGTTGCATCGTCGGTCTAGTTGCTGGTCTTAGAGTCTAGTCTTTTAGAGTTTCGAGTTCTGGTCATAAGTTGTCACGCCGCCGCCGCACCATCATCATCGCCCCTGCCATCTACCACCACCGCTCCGAATTCGTATCCATATACCACCACCAATCCGTGCCCATATACCACCACCGATCCATATCCATATACTACCACCGCTACCACCACCGCTGCCATATACCACCACCATATATCCACCACCAATCCGATTTCCTTGCTTATTAGGTTTGTTTTCGGGATCCATCTAGATTCCGATTCGTGTTTCCTTGCCGGAGTAGGTTTCGGGAAAAAAAAATTATAGAGTCGGGTAGCCACGCTCCGTTTAGGCCCAAAATTTTTCGAAAACGCATTTTTCGAAAAATTTTCTGGCTATCCTATTTTTAGGTGTTTCTGAGTGTTTTGAGACAGGTGCCATTATAGGAAGTTTTTTTTTGACCCGTTTCCAGTTTTTGGGTCCAGGCAGTCGAAAAAAAAAAAATTGGTCGACAAAAAAAATTTCGTGCCCATCCTGTCAGTTTGACCTAGGAAGAGTTTTGAGACACTCGCCATTATAGTGATTTTTCGCAAAAAAAAAAAACAGCGCAAAAAAAAAGAGCGCAAAAAAAAAGCGAAAAAAAAAATTCAGAGTGTGCTTTTCCCTTGTTTACGTGCCGCGCCGTGATTTTGTTGGTGTTCTAGGCTCGCGTCTCTAGCACAGTCTAGCCTAGGACCAGCACAGTACCGTCGTTGAGCGTTTATTCAACTTTGCATAACTGAATTGATTATTGCTGACCCTTTTTGCTACCATACTATAAGCCTTCCCAGCTCCACATACATCTACGTCGTGTGTTTGACTCTCCCTGGTAATCGCTCTATCCAAGCTTTGAGAGTTTTTGACTACAACGGTTGCCGATCACCGCCTGCTGCTGGGTAAGAACTGGTAAGAATTTGAGATTTGCTTGACGGATTTGTGATACACCACCACCACTTCTTAGTAGTCTGTAGGATCATATTCTTGTGTGTTTCTATTGCTGCTAACCATGCCAGGATCACAAGCCGACGAGATTGACTGGGAGAACTTATCGAACAAGGAGCTTCATGATAAGTTTCAGCAAATGATGACTGAACAGGTACAAGATGTGCTGAACAATTTTGAAGAGGCCATGGAGAAGATCACTGGCCTTGAGAAGGCGTTTGAAACAAAGCTCGATAACAGATTTAATGAACTGCTTGCGCGTCTTCCACCACCGGCTGCACCTGTCGCACCTCTGCAACAACAACAACTATGCCCCCTTCCGAATCAGTATGGACGAGCACAGCGTGTTCCTATTGAGCCAGGACAAAATTCTGGTGCCGCTGCTACTGCTGTTGGTGCTTCTTTGGCTCCTGCTACTGCTCCTGCTGGTACCCAGGAGGATGATGAGTATGCGGGTGATTATGAGGATGAGGTTGATCAAAATCAGATCTACGAGCAGCCACCAGCACCACCACCAGCAGGTCGACCTCAGGTATATATTCGTCATGGTAGGCCTGCACCACCACCTCAGGTACGCGATGATGTCCATATTCCTAAACTGAAATTGAATATTCCACCATTTGAGGGTAGATATGTTCCTGATATATATCTTACTTGGGAGTTAGAAACTGAACAACGATTTACATGTTTACAATATCCTGAGGAGAGACGAGTTGCTGCTGCTGTTTGTGCTTTCACTAGTTTTGCATGTGTATGGTGGTCTGAACATTGTAGATTATATCCTATTCCAACTACTTAGGTTGCTTTGAAAACTGCTATGCGTACGCGTTGGGTTCCACCATATTATCAACGTGAATTGCTTCAAAAATTGCAGCGTTTAAGACAACGGAAAAATTCTGTAGAAGAATATTATCAGGAATTACAAAGTGGCATGATTAGATGTGGTATTGTTGAGGAGAATGAAGCTATGCTTGCACGTTTTCTGGGTGGATTAAATAGAGAGATTCAGACCATTTTAGACTATAAGGAGTATACTAATATCACTCGTTTATTCCATCTTGCTTGTAAAGCTGAACGTGAAGTGCAGGATCGACAAGCATTGGGGCGAACTAACTTTTCTGCAGGCCGACCTTCATCATGGACACCACGTGCATCTTCTACTTCAACTGCACCAGCACCTCCATCCGGTGCCACCTCCAGCCGTGATACAAGAAAACAGGCACAACCACCATTATCTGCCAAGAGCGCACCTGCGGGGCCTGCACAGCGTTCTTCTTCTTCCATGGCATCAACAGGGCACACAAGTGATATTATTTGTCGTCGTTGCAAGGGAGGAGGTCATTATGCGAGGGAATGCAAATCTCCGCGTGTGATGATTGCTACCGCGGATGGTGGATATGAGTCCGCTAGTGACTATGATGAGGAGACATTGGCTCTTATTACACGTGAAGAACATGGTGGAGATGATTCTGATCATGAGACGCAATACATGGCTCCTGAAGACGCTGACAGGTATGAATGTTTAGTTGCTCAACGTGTTTTGAGTGTCCAGGTCACACAAGCTGAGCAAAATCAGAGGCACAATTTGTTCCATACCAAGGGAGTTGTGAAGGAACGTTCTGTGCGCGTCATAATAGACGGAGGGAGCTGCAACAACTTGGCTAGCATGGAGATGGTGGAGAAGCTTTCTCTCACCACAAGACCACATCCACATCCTTACTACATCCAATGGTTCAACAACAGCGGCAAGGTTAAGGTAACACGTACTGTTCGTGTGCATTTTAGTATCTCTACATATGCTGATTATGTTGATTGTGATGTGGTACCTATGCAAGCATGTTCCTTATTACTTGGTAGACCATGGCAATTTGATAAAAATTCTGTACACCATGGTAGAAACAATCACTATACTCTTGTTCATAAGGATAAAAGTATTACTTTGCTTCCTATGACTCCTGATTCCATTTTGAAAGATGATATTAATAGAGCTAATAAAGCACAACAGGAGAAGAATAAGAGTGAAAATCATATTGTGGCAAAAGAATTTGAGCAACAAATGAAGCCTAATAATAAACCATCTAGTGTTGCTTCTGAAATTAAATTGAAAAGTGCATGTTTATTTGCCACCAAATCTGATATTGATGAGCTAGATTTCAGCAAATCTGTTTGCTATGCTTTTGTGTGCAAAGAGGCATTATTTTCATTCGAGGACGTGTCTTCCTCTTTGCCTCCTGCTGTCACTAACATTTTGCAGGTGTTCGCTGACGTTTTTCCACAAGACGTGCCACCGGGATTACCGCCTATTCGAGGGATTGAGCATCAGATTGACTTAATTCCCGGTGCTTCACTGCCAAACCGTGCACCATACCGTACCAATCCAGAGGAGACGAAGGAGATTATGCGTCAAGTACAAGAGCTTCTCGACAAAGGTTATATACGCGAATCCCTTAGTCCTTGTGCTGTTCCTATTATTCTAGTGCCGAAAAAGGATGGTACATCACGTATGTGTGTTGATTGTAGAGGCATTAATAATATTACTATTCGTTATCGTCATCCTATTCCTAGGCTAGATGATATGCTTGATGAATTGAGTGGCTCTACAATATTCTCCCAAGTTGATTTGCGTAGTGGCTACCATCAAATTCGTATGAAATTGGGAGATGAATGGAAAACAGCATTTAAAACTAAGTTTGGATTATATGAGTGGTTAGTCATGCCTTTTGGGTTAACTAATGCACCTAGTACTTTCATGAGATTAATGAACGAAGTTTTACGTGCTTTCATTGGACGATTTGTGGTAGTTTACTTTGATGACATATTGATTTATAGCAGATCTTTGGAAGAACATTTGGAACATTTACGTGCTGTTTTTATTGCTCTACGTGATGCACGTTTGTTTGGTAACCTTGGGAAGTGCACCTTTTGCACCGACCGAGTATCTTTTCTTGGCTATGTTGTTACTCCACAGGGAATTGAAGTTGATAAAGCCAAGATTGAAGCTATTGAGAGTTGGCCGCAGCCCAAAACGGTCACACAAGTGAGGAGTTTTCTTGGCCTCGGTGGATTCTATAGGCGTTTTGTGAGAGATTTCAGCACCATTGCTGCACCTCTCAATGAGCATACAAAGAAAGATGTGCCTTTTCTTTGGGGTACCGCACAGGAAGAAGCATTCACGGTATTGAAAGATAAGTTGACACATGCTCCTTTACTCCAACTGATAGAGGCGGGGGTGTCCCGATCTTTCGATGAGATGATAACTATCGATTTGGTGGAGCCGACTTTGACGATCCGACTACGAACGTGCACGACGTTGCGCCTTAGCAATCGCTAAACCAATCTCCTGAGGTTATTGACCACGCCGGAGCACGATCAACCTGACCACGAAGGTCTATTCCTGCAAGCAATCGAAGAACGAGCAAGAATATGATAAAAGCAATCTGAATATTGCAAATATATATGAAGTATTGATAATGGTGGGGATCCGTAAGCGGTCTTGGTCTGGTCGTTGGACACAAACGAAGTACACGAAGTTGCAATGGCTAACTTTTAACTAAACAAATCCCAAGGAAAAGCTACTAGATGGATCTACTTATATAGGAGCAAGGCGTGGCGGCCAAGGAGGTGGGAGGACGTCCCAAGGCAGCCTAAAACTAAATCTAGGTCGTACAAGGCCAATGGGCCCAAGTGGAGGTGATGTAACACCTTTGGACTTGTAGTTTGACTCGGATTCTGCTGCAGCATCAGATTGTTTCGTCCACAACTCAACGCTCCGGACGAATTTGAAGGTGATTCCAATTGGGTTGGAAAGTGCACGAAATCTAGTTTCCAAGAAAAAAAGAATCACCCAATTCGGAGTCCGTATGAAAAACTTGTGTGCGTTTTGAGTCAGGTATGTCTGTGCAGTCCGAATCTGAATCCAGAACGTGAGAGACTTGGACTCTATCTTCTCTTGGGCCAAAAGTGACGTGAGAGAACTTTTTGGACAGCAAATAAACATCTCTTTCTTCCTTATCTTCATATGTGGATTGTACAAATGTCCCATACACCTGCAATTAGACAAAACACAAAAGTGTGTGAAGTATTTTTGTTCTGGATAACACAAATAGATTATTGAATAGTTTGCACTAGAAATCACCTGACAAATATGCATATATGCAATATTTTTGGTCATATCCAAGGTAGTCATGTCCTCATCACATTGTCAATCTTTTGAAATGAATAAGAGCTTCACTTATATGTGCAAACTGAGTTGCAATATTTTCATGCCTTCTACTTCTTGTGCTAATTTTTTGGCTTTAGATTTTATGAACTATGCAAGTTACTCATCTATTCATGTGTCATATATGCAAAAATCAAGGGAAGTAAAAATGGATGACATATACATATACAACATGTACACCTTGTCTCTTTTGTTAGCCACATTTCAGATTAAGCAACGCCGAGGACGGCTTTATTTTCAAGAAGGGGAGGATGATGAGGACATGACTACCTTGGATATGACAAAAAATATTGCATATATGCATATTTGTCAGGTGTATGGGACATTTGTACAATCCACATATGAAGATAAGGAAGAAAGAGATGTTTATTTGCTGTCCAAAAAGTTCTCTCACGTCACTTTTGGCCCAAGAGAAGATAGAGTCCAAGTCTCTCACGTTCTGGATTCAGATTCGGACTGCACAGACACACCTGACTCAAAACGCACACAAGTTTTTCATACGGACTCCGAATTGGGTGATTCTTTTTCTGTTGGAAACTAGATTTCGTGCACTTTCCAACCCAATTGGAATCACCTTCAAATTCGTCCGGAGCGTTGAGTTGTGGACGAAACAATCTGATGCTGCAGCAGAATCCGAGTCAAACTACAAGTCCAAAGGTGTTACATCACCTCCACTTGGGCCCATTGGCCTTGTACGACCTAGATTTAGTTTTAGGCTGCCTTGGGACGTCCTCCCACCTCCTTGGCCGCCACGCCTTGCTCCTATATAAGTAGATCCATCTAGTAGCTTTTCCTTGGGATTTGTTTAGTTAAAAGTTAGCCATTGCAACTTCGTGTACTTCGTTTGTGTCCAACGACCAGACCAAGACCGCTTACGGATCCCCACCATTATCAATACTTCATATATATTTGCAATATTCAGATTGCTTTTATCATATTCTTGCTCGTTCTTCGATTGCTTGCAGGAATAGACCTTCGTGGTCAGGTTGATCGTGCTCCGGCGTGGTCAATAACCTCAGGAGATTGGTTTAGCGATTGCTAAGGCGCAACGTCGTGCACGTTCGTAGTCGGATCGTCAAAGTCGGCTCCACCAAATCGATAGTTATCATCTCATCGAAAGATCGGGACACCCCCGCCTCTATCAGTTGGAGTAAAGGAGCATGTGTCAACTTATCTTTCAATACCGTGAATGCTTCTTCCTGTGCGGTACCCCAAAGAAAAGGCACATCTTTCTTTGTATGCTCATTGAGAGGTGCAGCAATGGTGCTGAAATCTCTCACAAAACGCCTATAGAATCCACCGAGGCCAAGAAAACTCCTCACTTGTGTGACCGTTTTGGGCTGCGGCCAACTCTCAATAGCTTCAATCTTGGCTTTATCAACTTCAATTCCCTGTGGAGTAACAACATAGCCAAGAAAAGATACTCGGTCGGTGCAAAAGGTGCACTTCCCAAGGTTACCAAACAAACGTGCATCACGTAGAGCAATAAAAACAGCACGTAAATGTTCCAAATGTTCTTCCAAAGATCTGCTATAAATCAATATGTCATCAAAGTAAACTACCACAAATCGTCCAATGAAAGCACGTAAAACTTCGTTCATTAATCTCATGAAAGTACTAGGTGCATTAGTTAACCCAAAAGGCATGACTAACCACTCATATAATCCAAACTTAGTTTTAAATGCTGTTTTCCATTCATCTCCCAATTTCATACGAATTTGATGGTAGCCACTACGCAAATCAACTTTGGAGAATATTGTAGAGCCACTCAATTCATCAAGCATATCATCTAGCCTAGGAATAGGATGACGATAACGAATAGTAATATTATTAATGCCTCTACAATCAACACACATACGTGATGTACCATCCTTTTTCGGTACTAGAATAATAGGAACAACACAAGGACTAAGGGATTCGCGTATATAACCTTTGTCGAGAAGCTCTTGTACTTGACGCATAATCTCCTTCGTCTCCTCTGGATTGGTACGGTATGGTGCATAGTTTGGCAGTGAAGCACCGGGAATTAAGTCAATCTGATGCTCAATCCCTCGAATAGGCGGTAATCCCGGTGGCACGTCTTGTGGAAAAACGTCAGCGAACTCCTGCAAAATGTTAGTGACAGCAGGAGGCAAAGAGGAAGGCACGTCCTCGAATGAAAATAATGCCTCTTTGCACACAAAAGCATAGCAAACAGATTTGCTGAAATCTAGCTCATCAATATCAGATTTGGTGGCAAATAAACATGCACTTTTCAATTTAATTTCAGAAGCAACACTAGATGGTTTATTATTAGGCTTCATTTGTTGCTCAAATTCTTTTGCCACAATCTGATTTTCACTCTTATTCTTCTCCTGTTGTGCTTTATTAGCTCTATTAATATCATCTTTCAAAATGGAATTAGGAGTCATAGGAAGCAAAGTAATATTTTTATCCTTATGAACAAGAGTATAGTGATTGTTTCTACCATGGTGTACAGAATTTTTATCAAATTGCCATGGTCTACCAAGTAATAAGGAACATGCTTGCATAGGTACCACATCACAATCAACATAATCAGCATATGTAGAGATACTAAAATGCACACGAACAGTACGTGTTACCTTAACCTTGCCGATGTTGTTGAACCATTGGATGTAGTAAGGATGTGGATGTGGTCTTGTGGTGAGAGAAAGCTTCTCCACCATCTCCATGCTAGCCAAGTTGTTGCAGCTCCCTCCGTCTATTATGACGCGCACAGAACGTTCCTTCACAACTCCCTTGGTATGGAACAAATTGTGCCTCTGATTTTGCTCAGCTTGTGTGAGCTGCACACTCAAAACACGTTGAGCAACTAAACATTCATACCTGTCAGCGTCTTCAGGAGCCATGTATTGCGTCTCATGATGAGAATCATCTCCACCATGTTCTTCACGTGTAATAAGAGCCAATGTCTCCTCATCATAGTCACTAGCGGACTCATATCCACCATCCGCGGTAGCAATCATCACACGCGGAGATTTGCATTCCCTCGCATAATGACCTCCTCCCTTACAACGACGACAAATAATATCACTTGTGTGCCCTGTTGATGCCATGGAAGAAGAAGAACGCTGTGCAGGACCCGCAGGTGCGCTCTTGGAAGATAATGGTGGTTGTGCCTGTTTTCTTGTATCACGGCTGGAGGTGGCACCGGATGGAGGTGCTGGTGCAGTTGAAGTAGAAGATGCACGTGGTGTCCATGATGAAGGTCGGCCTGCAGAAAAGTTAGTTCGCCCCAATCCTTGTCGATCCTGCACTTCACGTTCAGCTTTACAAGCAAGATGGAATAAACGAGTGATATTAGTATACTCCTTATAGTCTAGAATGGTCTGAATCTCTCTATTTAATCCACCCAGAAAACGTGCAAGCATAGCTTCATTCTCCTCAACAATACCACATCTAATCATGCCAGTTTGTAATTCCTGATAATATTCTTCTACAGAAATTTTTCCCTTGTCTTAAACGCTGCAATTTTTGAAGCAATTCACGTTGATAATATGGTGGAACCCAACGCGTACGCATAGCAGTTTTCAAAGCAGCCCAAGTAGTTGGAATAGGATATAATCTACAATGTTCAGACCACCATACACATGCAAAACTAGTGAAAGCACAAACAGCAGCAGCAACTCGTCTCTCCTCAGGATATTGTAAACATGTAAATCGTTGTTCAGTTTCTAACTCCCAAGTAAGATATATATCAGGAACATATCTACCCTCAAATGGTGGAATATTCAATTTCAGTTTAGGAATATGGACATCATCTCGTACCTGAGGTGGTGGTGCAGGCCTACCATTACGAATATATACCTGAGGTCGACCTGCTGGTGGCGGTACAGGTGGCTGCACGTAGTGTTGATTTTGATCAACCTCATCCTCATAATCTCCCACATAATCATCCTCCTCCGCATCAGCAGCAGGAGCCACAGAAGTATCAACAGCAGCACCAACAGTTTGGCCAAACGCAAGAGGAACACGGCTTGCTCGGCCGAGGTCTGCTTCGCGACGTGGAGGTAGTCGTTGTTGTTGTTGTTGGAGAGGTGCGTTAGGTGCAGCGGGTGGTGGTGGTGGAAGACGCGCGAGCAATTCATTAAACTTCTTATCGAGCTTTGTTTCGAACGTCTTCTCAAGGCCAGTGATCTTCTCCATGGCCTCTTCAAAATTGTTCAGCACATCTTGCACCTGTTCAGTCATCATTTGCTGAAACTTATCATGAAGCTCCTTGTTCGATAAATTCTCCCAGTCAATCTCGTCGGCTTGTGATCCTGGCATGGTTAGCAGCAATAGAAACACACAAGAATATGATCCTACAGACTACGAACAAGTGGTGGTGGTGGGTGTCACAAATCCGTCAAGCAAATCTCAAATTCTTACTAGTTCTTACCCAGCAGCAGGCGGTGATCGGCAACCGTTGTAGTCAAAAACTCTCAAAGCTTGGATAGAGCGATTACCAGGGAGAGTCAAACGCACGACGTAGATGTATGTGGAGCTGGGAAGACTTATAATATGGTAGCAAAAAGGTGATGAGGACATCAATACAATTGTTACACACACAGCCCCTGCTGCTATACATACTGGACCAATTACTAGAGCTCGTGCACGCCAACTAAATTACCAGGTACTTTCGTTTCTTGGTAATGATTCTAATGTTCATGAGAATATGATGCTGCCTAAATTGGATACATTTGTTTTGCTTACAAATGAAGGGCCTAGCTTGGATAAGGATGAACATTGGAGCAAGAACAAGCATGGAGATGATGGCATGCGCAAGGGAAACAAGAACGGAGTTACAAGTGATGATTTTACGACTTTGAAGCCACCATAATGGGTGCATGAAGCCTTGGACGAAATATACAAGATGCCACTTCATAAATTTCGTCCCGAGGCTATTTTAGGTGCTGCGTCACCTTATTATTGGGCCAGGCCCCATGTAATTTCGAAATACATAAGTATAGGCTATTTTTAGAGTCCGTATGTGTGGGGAAACAAGAGATAGGGTTGATTTCGGACCCCTCCACCAAGGGCCACGAAATTCCCCCCTCTTCCTCCATATATACAGCCCTTAGGGCATCGTTTAGACTTTGGGTTTTGTTTAGATTAAAAGTTCGCCATAGCTGCAACTTCGCGTACTTCGTTTGTGTTCAACGACCAGACAAAGGCGTCACAGAACCCCACCTTGATCAATAAAGCTTTCATCTTATATTCGCAATATCCAGATTGCAATCTCAGTTTCTTGCTTGTTCTTCGTTTGGTCGCAGGAAACAGACCCTCGTGGTCAGGTTGATCGTGCTCCGGCGTGGTCAATAACCTCTCGGAGTTGGTTTAGCGATTGCTAAGGCGCGACGTCCTCGCACGTTCGTAGTCGGATCGTCAAAGTCGACTTCCACCAAAGCGAAATCCACCATCTCATCGAAAGACGGGACACCTTTGCCTCTATCATAGAATGCAATGAACGATTATAAGCAAATTCAATATGAGGCAAGCATTCCTCCCACATTTTCTTATTATTCTTCAAAACAGCCCTAAGCATAGTAGACAACGTTCTATTGACTACTTCAGTTTGTCCATCAGTTTGGGGGTGACAAGTAGTACTAAAAAGCAGTTTAGTCCCCAACTTAGCCCATAAACATCTCCAAAAGTGGCTAAGAAATTTAGTATCACGATCTGAAACAATAGTATTTGGCACACCATGCAAGCGAATAATTTCACGAAAGAACAAATCAGCAACATTAACAGCATCATCGCTTTTATGACATGGTATAAAGTGTGCCATTTTCGAGAATCTATCCACGACAACAAATATGCTATCCCTCCCCTTCTTTGTTCGAGGTAAACCTAAAACAAAGTCCATAGAGATATCCTCCCAAGGAACACTAGGTACAGGCAAAGGCATATATAAACCATGAGGATTGAGTCGTGACTTAGCTTTTTGACATGTAGTGCATCGAGCAATAAAACGCTCAACATCCCGTCTCATCTTTGGCCAAAAGAAATGTGTAGCAAGTACGTCCTCCGTCTTCTTCACGCCAAAGTGTCCCATTAATCCTCCTCCATGCGCCTCCTGCAACAACAAAAGACGAACGGAGCTAGCTGGAATGCATAGCTTGTTAGCACGAAACACAAATCCATCGTTAACGACAAACTTGTTCCACATTCTTCCTTCTTTACAGTTCTGCATTACATCTTTAAAATCAGCATCATGCACATATTGATCTTTGATGGTCTCCAAACCAAATATTTTGAAGTCAAGTTGTGAAAGCATAGTATAGCGACGAGACAATGCATCAGCAATAACATTTTCTTTTCCCTTCTTGTGTTTAATGACATAAGGGCAAGTCTCAATGAATTCAACCCATTTAGCATGTCTACGATTCATTTTAGCTTGACTTCTAATATGTTTCAAAGATTCATGATTAGAATGTATAACAAATTCTTTGGGCCATAAATAATGTTGCCATGTTTCTAAAGTCCGAACAAGAGCATATAATTCATTATCATAAGTAGAATAATTCAGACTAGGCCCACTCAATTTTTCAGAAAAGTATGCAACAGGTTTGCCATCTTGTAATAACACACCGCCTAATCCAATTCCACTAGCATCACATTCAAGCTCAAAAGTCTTATTAAAAACAGGAAGTTGGAGTAAAGGAGCATGTGTCAACTTATCTTTCAATACCGTGAAGGCTTCTTCCTGTGCGGTACCCCAAACAAAAGGCACATCCTTCTTTGTAAGCTCGTTGAGAGGTGCAGCAATGGTGCTGAAATCTCTCACAAAACGCCTATAGAATCCAGCGAGGCCAAGAAAACTCCTCACTTGTGTGACCGTTTTGGGCTGCGGCCAACTCTCAATAGCTTCAATCTTGGCTTTGTCAACTTCAATTCCCTGTGGAGTAACAACATAGCCAAGAAAAGATACTCGGTCGGTGCAAAAGGTGCACTTCCCAAGGTTACTAAACAAACGCGCATCACGTAGAGCAATAAAAACAGCACGTAAATGTTCCAAATGTTCTTCCAAAGATCTGCTATAAATCAGTATGTCATCAAAGTAAACTACCACAAATCGTCCAATGAAAGCACGTAAAACTTCGTTCATTAATCTCATGAAAGTACTAGGTGCATTAGTTAACCCAAAAGGCATGACTAACCACTCATATAATCCAAACTTAGTTTTAAATGCTGTTTTCCATTCATCTCCCAATTTCATACGAATTTGATGGTAGCCACTATGCAAATCAACTTTGGAGAATATTGTAGAGCCACTCAATTCATCAAGCATATCATCTAGCCTAGGAATAGGATGACGATAACGAATAGTAATATTATTAATGCCTCTACAATCAACACACATACGTGATGTACCATCCTTTTTCGGCACTAGAATAATAGGAACAGCACAAGGACTAAGGGATTCGCGTATATAACCTTTGTCGAGAAGCTCTTGTACTTGACGCATAATTTCCTTCGTCTCCTCTGGATTGGTACGGTATGGTGCACGGTTCGGCAGTGAAGCACCGGGAATTAAGTCAATCTGATGCTCAATCCCTCGAATAGGCGGTAATCCCGGTGGCACGTCTTGTGGAAAGACGTCAGCGAACTCCTGCAAAATGTTAGTGACAGCAGGAGGCAAAGAGGAAGGCACGTCCTCGAATGAAAATAATGCCTCTTTGCACACAAAAGCATAGCAAACAGATTTGCTGAAATCTAGCTCATCAATATCAGATTTGGTGGCAAATAAACATGCACTTTTCAATTTAATTTCAGAAGCAACACTAGATGGTTTATTATTAGGCTTCATTTGTTGCTCAAATTCTTTTGCCACAATCTGATTTTCACTCTTATTCTTCTCCTGTTTTGCTTTATTAGCTCTATTAATATCATCTTTCAAAATGGAATCAGGAGTCATAGGAAGCAAAGTAATATTTTTATCCTTATGAACAAGAGTATACTGATTGTTTCTACCATGGTGTACAGTATTTTTATCAAATTGCCATGGTCTACCAAGTAATAAAGAACATGCTTGCATAGGTACCACATCACAATCAACATAATCAGCATATGTAGATATACTAAAATGCACACGAACAGTACGTGTTACCTTAACCTTGCCGCTGTTGTTGAACCATTGGATGTAGTAAGGATGTGGATGTGGTCTTGTGGTGAGAGAAAGCTTCTCCACCATCTCCATGCTAGCCAAGTTGTTGCAGCTCCCTCCGTCTATGATGACACGCACAGAACGTTCCTTCACAACTCTCTTGGTATGGAACAAATTGTGCCTCTGATTTTGCTCAGCTTGTGTGACCTGCACACTCAAAACACGTTGAGCAACTAAACATTCATACCTGTCAGCGTCTTCAGGAGCCATGTATTGCGTCTCATGATCAGAATCATCTCCACCATGTTCTTCACGTGTAATAAGAGCCAAAGTCTCCTCATCATAGTCACTAGCGGACTCATATCCACCATCCGCGGTAGCAATCATCACACGCGGAGATTTGCATTCTCTCGCATAATGACCTCCTCCCTTACAACGACGACAAATAATATCACTTGTGTGCCCTGTTGATGCCATGGAAGAAGAAGAACTCCGTGCAGGCCCAGCAGGTGCGCTCTTGGCAGATAATGGTGGTTGTGCCTGTTTTCTTGTATCACGACTGGAGGAGGCACCTAATTGAGGTGTGATGAGGACATGACTACCTTGGATATGACCAAAAATATTGCATATATGCATATTTGTCAGGTGATTTCTAGTGCAAACTATTCAATAATCTATTTATGTTATCCAGAACAAAAAATACTTCACACACTTTTGTGTTTTGTCTAATTGCAGGTGTATGGGACATTTGTACAATCCACATATGAAGATAAGGAAGAAAGAGATGTTTATTTGCTGTCCAAAAAATTCTCTCACGTCACTTTTGGCCCAAGAGAAGATAGAGTCCAAGTCTCTCACGTTCTGGATTCAGATTCGGACTGCACGGACACACCTGACTCAAAACGCACACAAGTTTTTCATACGGACTCCGAATTGGGTGATTCTTTTTTTTGTTGGAAACTAGATTTCGTGCACTTTCCAACCCAATTGGAATTACCTTCAAATTCGTTCGGAGCGTTGAGTTGTGGACGAAACAATCTGATGCTGCAGCAGAATCCGAGTCAAACTACAAGTCCAAAGGTGTTACATCACCTCCACTTGGGCCCATGAGCCTTGTACGACCTAGGGTTAGTTTTAGGCTGCCTTGGGACGTCCTCCCACCTCCTTGGCCACCACCCCTTGCTCCTATATAAGTAGATCCATCTAGTAGCTTTTTCCTGGGGATTTTGTTTAGTTAAAAGTTAGCCATTGCAACTTCGTGTATTTCGTTTGTGTCCAACGACCAGACCAAGACCGCTTACGGATCCCCACCTTTATCAATACTTCATACATATTTGCAATATTCAGATTGCCTTTATCATATTCTTGCTCGTTTTTCGATTGCTTGCAGGAATAGACCTTCGTGGTCAGGCTGACCGTGCTTCCGGCATCGCCAGTAACCTCAGGAGATTGGTTTAGCGATTGCTAAGGCGCAACGTCGTGCACGTTTGTAGTCGGATCGTCAAAGTCGTCTCCACCAAATCGATAGTTATCATCTCATCGAAAGATCGGGACACCCTCGCCTCTATCAAGTGGTATTAGTTTTCAGGTTGCTCGGTGAGAATTTCCAGTTTTCCTAGATTAGATTTATTTTCTTACCTATTGTCCAAGAAAAAGCCACAAAAAAAGTTAGATCTATTCATCCTTTCTCCAAGCCAGTCTGAGCCTTTGCAATTTTTCTTTTTATTGTTTGCATTATTGAATTATCGGTTGCATCGCCGTGTTGAGTTACTGGTCTTAGTGTCTAGTTCCTTTAGAGTTTCGAGTTCTGTTCACATTATTCACGCAGCCGCTGCATCATTATCCCATCCGCTGTCCACCATCCCATCCACAAATTTCCACCACGTGCTACGCACTGTTTATTGTCATAATCATAGTTGAGGTCACTCACATCTTCGCCTGATCGAATCTGCATCTTATCTAGTTTGTCTTGGAAAGAGGGAGAAAAAGGAATATAAAGAAAAAAAAGAGAGAAAAAAGGAAAGAAAAAAAAAGAAAAAGAGGGAGAAGAAAAAGAAAAAAAAAGCGTGAGAAAAAAAAGAGAGAAGAAAAAAAATTGGATCTATCTAGAATCAATCTCGTACCTGAATTCGGATTGGAATCTGTTTTGCGCACTGTTCAGTAAAACAGGTGTATCTTCCTCATACAAAGTCCGTTTTGGCTCCGTGAGTACTCAAATTGAAGCTAGCGATGAGCCGCATCTAAATAGTTGCAGAAGCTTGTTCAATATTTGACACCTCAAAATCGGCTTCTAAATAGGTCTTTTTGCCCTCCGAAGTTCATGAACACAGGTTGTTCCAATTTTTCAGGCCAGTTTTAGAATTCTTTGACTCCTCATATCAACTCGGAATTGAGTGATTCTTTTTGCATTGGAAAGCTTGAGTTAGTAGCATTCTTTGAAAGAATTTATCAGAAAATTGTCTCAAACTTTTCAAGAGGAAAGTTGGAGAGAGAGTTGTTGTATATCCTGCTTGGCAGTTATTTTTCATCATTATCTTCACTGCCGTTGTGATCTTCACTTATATCTTGCTGTCAAGAGCTACTTAGTATCATTCATTGATGCTAGTTGTGCTACGCCGTGACCTCATTAGTGTTCTAGGCTCGCATCTCTAGTACGGTCTAGCCTAGGACCAGCACAGTACCGTCGTTGAGCTTTTATTCAACATTGCATCTTTGAATTGATTATTGCTAACCTTTTGCTACCATATATAGCCAACCCAGCTCCACATATTTCTACACCGTGTATACGTACGCTCCCCTGGCAATCGCTTTACTCAATATTCGGAGTTACTTGACACCGCTGGTTGCCGATCACCGCCTGCTGCATGGTAAGAACTTGTAAGACATTGATATTTGCTTTACTGTGAGCGTTTTACCACCACATCCTAGTAGTTATAGGAACATTATTTTTGGGTTTTGTTTCTTGTTCTACTAATCATGACAGGATCCAGAGTCAATTCATGGGCTTTGTCGATCGCGGGAGACGTGCCACCACCTTTGCAAATACCACAACCGTCACGAGAGGTGCACAAACATCCAAATGCACATGATCAGGTTAATGTATCTATACCACCATTTAATGGCCGTTTTAAACCTGCTTTATATATTGAATGGGAGTTCGACATAAAAAATATATTTGCTTCCCATAATTTCGATGAACATAAAAAGGTTAAGGTTGCGGTTGGTTCTTTCACTGGTTATGCTTTGGTTTGGTGGAGTGAATATTGGCGGTTACACCCTGATTATATACCTACTACTTGGGATGATTTGAAACTTGCCATGCGACATACTTTCGTCCCTGCTTATTATACTCGTGACATGATTAAGAAGTTGCAACACTTAAAACAAGGTAGTGAAACTGTAACAAAATATTATGAGGATTTACAAACTACCTTGTTGCATTCCTCTTTAGAAGAAAGTGAAGATGATTTTATGGATATATTTTGGGGAGGATTAAACCGTGATATTCAAGAGATACTAATTCATGAAGAGTGTTATCCTATGGACCATTTGTTTCATCTTGCTTGCAAAGCTGAACAGGAAATAAAACGACGTGTTGGCCACGAGGAGAACAAGCGCACGGTGCACATTCCAAGAGTTGATATGATTGTTCCTTCAACTACTAGGCATACTGTGACAACCACGTCCGTTGTTGTCAGGACTACATCACCTCCACCATGTGACACATCGCCCCCGAGAGTGGCTACATCATCTGAGTTGATCATAAGAGGTAATGACAAAGGTACTGATCTTCCATCTCTACATGAGAATGATGAATGCCTTGTCAATTTGAATGCACCATCTGATGAGCTACCCACTACTTTGATCACACCACCTATTTTAGAGGACTATGTTGATAATTTGACTTTGCCATGTGATCAAACAACTGAAATACCAACAATTTTGAGTGCATCCATTGAATTAACTATTGATGCAAAAGAACCAATGTTTAATCATTTTGATATGACCTCTAATCTTGGTGATGATTCTGTGTTAAATGACTTATTGCATGTTTGCTTATTTAAGCATGTTGTAGCATGTAAATTTGATGCAAGTAAGGTTTATTCACCAATGTTGGGATGGTTTAATGATGAACATTGTCAATCTTTTGAAATGAATAAGAGCTTCACTTATATGTGCAAACTGAGTTGCAATATTTTCATGCCTTCTA
>NW_021182397.1:0-2127 GCF_002162155.2 Triticum dicoccoides | reverse complement strand
ATCCCAAATCGGTCATGCATACGTACGAAGTATCCCAAACCTTTTTTTTTGAATTTTTTGCCTCTAGATCTTGAAAGCCATGTAACTTTTTTTGTGTTAGGTTTTTGGGGATTTTGAAAATGTTTAACGTGGTTCCCCCAGTTAAATTCGGATGTAACTTTTCGAGTAGATGATTTTTCATATATAAAACTTTTTAATCCGAGTTCGTATGCAAAAGTTATGCCCATTTTACAAATTTCCAGAGAGATTTTGCAAATAAAGTCGAAATTTCTATTTGTAAATTTTATCAACAACTAGACCACATATCACATGGCAAATTATATTCTTTTATTTTTTTGACATTTTTATCTTTTAAAAAAAAACAGAAAAGGCGGTCCACAGGGGGGGGGGGTTTCTTGTAAGCCACCCTTTCTCCAAGAATCTGTGTCGGATACCCTGAGCTAGTTGGTTAAGCTAAACAACAACTTGGAGAGTTGGAAGATAAAAGCTTGTCTGACTTAGTTCATGTTAAGGGATATCTTTTGTGCGTGTGTGTGTGTTGAAGAAAGATGATATCTCCATTGATTGGTCCTCGTGATCAGTTGTTGGATCTATATCCTTGTCAAGACTTTGACTTGAGTATGGGCTATCGTCAAGTCAAATCAGAACCAACGATTTTCGTAATGTTGTCTTACTCGTGGTTGATCCCTCGAGCATACACCATTACATCTTTTGGTCTGACCATTGCTATCACCGTGTTTACCTGATGGTGGAAGTCTAGTAATATGGAAAATTCTGATGAGTTGTTGTTGAGCCCATCAGCAGCATTTTTGTCTCCCCCATGATTCATGCTGAACATCAACCTAGTGTTGAAAACCTTGTAAGCAATGCCTTCGTGTTCCGTTCATGAAGCTTATGCTTGGATGAAAGAAGTGACTTTCTCCAAGTTCACGTGCATTAGGTGTAAGTTGCTGCCATGAATTTGAGAAAGGTTTGTTTTGTTTCCCTTGGAATCATCCCAAATCGGTCATGCATACGTACGAAGTATCCCAAACCTTTTTTTTTGAATTTTTTGCCTCTAGATCTTGAAAGCCCCGTTACTTTTTTTGTGTTAGGTTTTTGGGGATTTTGAAAATGTTTAACGGGGTTCCCCCAGTTAAATTCGGATGTAACTTTTCGAGTAGATGATTTTTCATATATAAAACTTTTTAATCCGAGTTCGTATGCAAAAGTTATGCCCATTTTACGAATTTCCAGAGAGATTTTGCAAATAAAGTCGAAATTTATATTTGTAAATATTCTCAACAACTAGACCACATATCACATGGCAAATTATATTCTTTTATTTTTTTGACATTTTTATCTTTTAAAAAAACAGAAAAGGCGGTCCACAGGGGGGGGGGGTTTCTTGTAAGCCACCCTTTCTCCAAGAATCTGTGTCGGATACCCTGAGCTAGTTGGTTAAGCTAAACAACAACTTGGAGAGTTGGAAGATAAAAGCTTGTCTGACTTAGTTCATGTTGAGGGATATCTTTTGTGCGTGTGTGTGTGTTGAAGAAAGATGATACCTCCATTGATTGGTCCTCGTGATCAGTTGTTGGATCTATATCCTTGTCAAGACTTTGACTTGAGTATGGGCTATCGTCAAGTCAAATCAGAACCAACGATTTTCGTAATGTTGTCTTACTCGTGGTTGATCCCTCGAGCATACACCATTACATCTTTTGGTCTGACCATTGCTATCGCCGTGTTTACCTGATGGTGGAAGTCTAGTAATATGGAAAATTCTGATGAGTTGTTGTTGAGCCCATCAGCAGCATTTTTGTCTCCCCATGATTCATGCTGAACATCAACCTAGTGTTGAAAACCTTGTAAGCAATGCCTTCGTGTTCCGTTCATGAAGCTTATGCTTGGATGAAAGAAGTGACTTTCTCCAAGTTCACGTGCATTAGGTGTAAGTTGCTGCCATGAATTTGAGAAAGGTTTGTTTTGTTTCCCTTGGAATCATCCCAAATCGGTCATGCGTACGTACGAAGTATCCCAAACCTTTTTTTTTTGAATTTTTTGCCTCTAGATCTTGAAAGCCCCGTAACTTTTTTTGTGTTAGGTTTTTGGGGATTTTGAAAATGTTTAACGGGGTTCCCCCAG
>NW_021182396.1:0-2060 GCF_002162155.2 Triticum dicoccoides | reverse complement strand
TGGTTTACCTCGATGACATTCTTATTTACTCGAAGAACGAGGAAGAGCATGCCGAACATCTTAGACTTGTGTTAGAAAAACTCAGAGAGCACCGCCTTTATGCCAAGTTCTCCAAGTGTGAATTTTGGTTGTCAGAAGTGACCTACTTAGGCCACGTAATCTCTGGTAAGGGCATTGCTGTCAATCCCGAGAGAGTCAAGGCCGTTCTCGATTGGACTCCACCTGAAACAGTCAAACAAGTTAGGAGCTTCCTTGGTCTGGCCAGCTATTGTCGCCGCTTTGTTGAAAACTTCTCCAAAGTAGCCAAACCCCTCACGGAACTTCTCAAGAAAGATAAAAAGTTTGAGTGGTCCCCACAGTGTGAGTACAGTTTTCAGGAACTGAAAAGACGCCTGACTTCTGCTCCCATACTTGTGCCACCGGATTTCACTAAAAACTTTATTATCTACTGCGACGCCTCACGACAGGGACTAGGTTGCATTCTTATGCAGGATCGTCATGTGATTGCCTATGCATCTCGACAGTTGCATCCACATGAGGAGAATTATCCTACACATGATCTAGAACTTGCAGCCGTAGTCTATGCACTCAAGACCTGGCGACATTACCTTCTTGGTAAACGTTGCGAGATCTACACCGATCACCAGAGTCTCAAGTATATCTTCACCCAACCAGATTTGAACCTTAGGCAAAGACGTTGGTTGGAGTTGATCACAGATTATGATCTAGGAATTACCTACACCCCAGGCAAAGCCAATGTCATGGCTGATGCTCTAAGCCGTAAATCCTATTGCAACAATCTCATGTTGCAACAAGGCCAACCACTTCTCCATGAGGAATTCTGTAAGCTTAACCTTCACATTGCTCCTCACGGATTCCTTTCTACCTTGGTGGCGAAACCTACCCTTGTGGATCTTATCATCGAAGCCCAGAAACATGATACGGGGATTACCCGGATCAAGAGAAAAATTAAGAAGGGAGTTGGTGGATGTTTCTCTATGGATGATCGTGGTGTTGTTTTCTTTGAGAATCGCTTGGTGGTTCCCAAGAAGCAACATCTTCGGCAGTTGATTCTTAAGGAGGCGCATGAATATCCTCTCACGATTCATCCCGGTAGCACTAAGATGTATCAGGACCTACGCCAGAGGTTCTGGTGGACTAGGATGAAGAGAGAAATCGCTGAGTTCATTGCTAAATGTGACGTATGTCGTCGCGTTAAGGCAGAGCATCAAAGACCTGCTGGCACCCTTCAGCCTTTAGCTATTCCTGAATGGAAATGGGATAAAGTTGGTATGGACTTCATCACCGGCTTTCCCAGGACCAAGAGAGGGAATAACGCTATCTTCGTAGTCGTTGATCGTCTTTCCAAAGTGGCTCACTTCCTCCCTGTTCGAGAAAATATCACTGCTAGTCAGCTTGCTGACTTATATATTTCTCGAATAGTGTCACTTCATGGTGTTCCACTAGAGATCAATTCAGACCATGGCAGTCTTTTCACTTCTCATTTCTGGGAGAGTTTCCAAACTGCCATGGGAACCCATCTTTCCTTCAGTACCGCTTTCCACCCTCAGTCGAGTGGTCAGGTGGAACGGGTCAATCAAATTCTCGAAGACATGCTCAGAGCTTGCATTATCTCATTCGGTATGGATTGGGAGAAATGTCTTCCTTTTGCCGAGTTTGCTTATAACAATAGCTACCAATCCAGCCTCAAGAAAGCTCCTTTTGAGGTTCTCTATGGACGAAGATGTCGAACACCTTTGAACTGGTCAGAAACCGGTGAAAGACAATTCTTTGGACCGGACATGATCCAGGAGGCAGAAGAGCAAGTTCGCATCATTCGTGAGAATCTGAAAACAGCCCAGTCTCGTCAGAAAAGCCAGTACGATCGTCATCATAAGGATATGACTTATGAAATTGGCGACCAAGCTTACCTTCGGGTTACTCCTTTGAAGGGTACCCATCGTTTCGGTATCAAGGGCAAGTTGGCTCCTCGTTACATTGGTCCCTTTCGCATTCTCGCTAAACGAGGAGAGGTTGCCTACCAATTGGAACTACCCCCA
>NW_021182395.1:0-783 GCF_002162155.2 Triticum dicoccoides | reverse complement strand
GGACGAGATTCTTTTGAGTGGGGGTGAGTTGTCACACCCTAGCTAGTCATGCATTAGAGTGTTGCATCATGTTTACTCTTTCATCAGAAACTTGAAATGGGGATCTGTGAAACCCTCAGAATCATTTTGAAAATGATCCAAATAAAAATTTCTCCAAAAGGGTCCAAGAAAATGCTCATGTTGATCTCTGAAAATATTGGACAGAGATAAAAATCAAACCAATATTTTTAGTGGCTCATGGACATTTATTTTGGGCATTTGGAATTAATGCATAAATATTTGCTTTGGAAATATATTTCTATATATATAAATATATGTCCAAATATTATGCCAATTATAAAGGAGCTCTGGAATAATATATCTAGCCCCTGCAAAAATTGGCATAAGTTAAATAAATGATTTAATATATTATTTAAATCAAAACAAATGTCAGAAATTAGAAAACAGAAAAAAAATAAAAGGAAGAAGCTTACCTGGGCTCCTCCCTGTGCAGCCCATCCAGCTGGCCGGCCCAGCCAGCAGGCGGCCCAGCCCGCCTCCCTCCTCTGTCGTCTTCGTCCCGACAGAGGGAGGGGAGTGTGGCCGGCGCGCGCGCGCGCCACCGCGCCACGCCACCTCTCTCCATGCTTGCCTGCCCTCCCCTCCTCGCTCGATGCCCCGGACGACGACACGCCTCCCCCCCTGCTCTCTCTCACTCTCCCCCGGCTCTCCCCTCCTCTCCCTCGCTCTCTCTCTCACACGGCCGAACACCACCGTCGCCGCCGTTCGCCATAGCAGCCATCT
>NW_021182394.1:0-1121 GCF_002162155.2 Triticum dicoccoides | reverse complement strand
AAGGTCCCGCCAGTCTATGGTGGGAGAATTATGGAGCTATGCGCCCAGCGGGCCATGTCACTACTTGGGCTGAATTCAGCGAGGCTTTCCGTGAACATCACATTCCGGAGGGTCTCATGGACCGTAAACGTGAAGAATTTTGCAGTTTCACCCAAGGCCGACTTTCTGTGGATGTTTACAGCAGGGAGTTTGGTAATCTCGCACGATATGCAACCGAGGAAGTTTCTACTGACGCCAAGAAGCAAGCAAGGTTCCGTAAGGGCCTTAGTCCTGAGCTTCGCCGTGACCTCCGTCTGCATGAGTGCACATCTTTTCAGAAACTTGTCAACAAAGCCATCAGTGCTGAAACTGGTCAGGCTGACTATGACGCAACACGCAAGCATGGCCGTGATATGGGTTCCTCATCCGGTGCTGGTCCTCAGAAGCGCCGCGAGTGGGTACCCAACACCGCCCTGCCACCTAGGTTCACACCGAGGCCATCCTTCCAGGCGCCTCGCCCCGTTCAGCAGTCTGCACCGGCCAAGCCCTATGGAGGTCCAACCAACAATGCTCCTCCACGTACCAGTCCCGTTACTTGCTTCAAATGTGGGGAATCTGGCCACTATATGCGTGAGTGTCCCCAGACCAATCCCAACCAGTCTGCTAAAGCTGTTGGCCGTGGCAAGCCGACAGGAAAAGTATTCCACGCCAAGCCGGTCACCGCCTCACGTGGCCATGTCAACTGTATCTCTGCCGAAGAAGCTCAAGAGGATCCCAACGTCGTTCTCGGTACGCTTCTTGTCAATTGCCACCCGGCATCTGTTCTTTTCGATACAGGAGCCTCTCATTCTTTTATATCTGAAAATTATGCTCGTTTGCATAACGTCGCATTCGGTGATATGCCAACCTCTATGGTAATTCAAACTCCGGGATCCAAATGGCAAACTTCTAGAGTAAGCCATGGAAATGAAATCCAAGTCGACAGACTTGTTTTTCTTGCCTCTTTGATAGCCCTTAAATTTTCAGATATTAATATCATTTTGGGTATGGACTGGATGTCAGCTCATCATGCCAAAATTGATTGCTTCTCTAGGACTGTTCAACTCACTCACCCTTCGGGCAAGATAGTCAATGTCTTGACC
>NW_021182393.1:0-1377 GCF_002162155.2 Triticum dicoccoides | reverse complement strand
CACATTCCTATAGATTCAAAAACTACAATCACCTTTACCAGGTTGAAAGCATTTAAGTGTAGAAATACAGTAGTAAACAATTTCTTTTATTTTCTCAACTGGCAAATGCTTTGAAACAGATTCTCAGACAAAGACGCTAATAGTGAGAAGAGCGGAGGGATTTGCAATCCGGACTTTGATGACCCATCCAGAATTAAGCTAGGCATTAAGAAAAAATAAACAGTTACTCACTCCGATCCAAATATGAATTCTTCTATCTGCTATAACATGATATCTAAATTCCTGACATCCTTCTTAGTAATCCATATTACCCATCTAATTAATAAATCTGATGTAGATAAGAGCAACTGGTTTGCTGTCTAGGATTACAGGCTACTAATTACTAGTATTATTTAGATGAATTCGGGATAAGTGATATTTGCTCATATATTCTGCAATTTTTCCCACAATCAATAATGCAGCAGTGGTTAAATTTCCTGTATGGCTACTACCGACTGCTCACTTTGCTCTTTGCAACTTTAGACAGATAGCAAGAAACGGAAAGGTGCGGTAACACCCGGGGGTCCCGAACCTCCTTTATCTGGCCACTCAACCTCGATGAGACGGAAAGGTTCGGTAGCACGTGGGGGTCCCGACCCCCTTTTATCTGGCCCTTCACCAATAAACGGAAAAATGCAGTAGCAGGCAAGGTGCAATCTGCCTACGAATGAACAATGTGAGTATAGGCACAGATTCGTTTTAAATATTGTCAGGCTCCCACGGGTAGCTCTCCTAAGCCTGCTAATCAAACTTCTGGTACAGGACATGGCGAAAATCTCTATGGGCTAGCTGCTTCCCGGACGGTGCTGATAACCAGGTGCCTAGACAACCGGGTGCTGAAAAACCAGTCTCACCTCCCAAATATTTATTACATCGGAATTTATTCTTTGTTTCCTTTTTGCGGGGAAGAAATTTATTCATCTGCTATGTAATCTATCAATATCTTTGCATTCGAGATGTATGAGTCAAGCACCTTGAGCTATCTAATCTCGGAATCTAAAGCCGAAGTAATCCATCACCTCACGCCAATAAATTTGGCACTTTGATTCTTGATAGAACCACGCTTTGATGCACGGGATGTGGAAGGCAGTAGTGTGGAGGCACGACAGCCTGACGATCTCCTTGTCGCCATGCTCCAACTCCAAATGGAGAATTGCGCACGCTAGGCCGGGTACCGCCAGAGCTCCTACAACAGCGTCCGCGTGCGGATGGCTGAAAACGAGAGATACCAGTAACTACGGCAGGTGGATGTCGATGTTGAAGCGTTGGACGACGCCCTAAAGGCTATCGATCTTGGGGACGATCTCATCAGCGAAGTCCATTTGCGGGTGATGATGG
>NW_021182392.1:0-995 GCF_002162155.2 Triticum dicoccoides | reverse complement strand
GTGCACTTACGTGTCGGTCATCAACACTCATTGTTTTGGCCAATTCTGGCCCGTTTCATGGACTAATACTGACTGTTTTGGGGTCCCGTAGTGATCTCCACGATTAACAAACCCCGTGGTGCGTTTACGTGTCGGTCATCAACACTCGTGGTTATTGTCAATTCTGGCCCGTTTCATGGACTATTACTCACCTTTTTGGGGTCCCAAAGCGATTTCCATGGTTGTCGAACCCCAAGGCGCGCTTACGTGTCGGTCATCAACAATCGCGGTTTTGGTCGATTCTGGCCCGTCTCTTGGACTATTAGTCAGTTTTGGGGTCACGTAGCGATTTCCATGATCGACGAACAACGGTGTGTTTATGTGTCTGTCATCAACATTTGCAGTTTTGGCCGAGTTTGGCCCGTTTCATGGACTATTACTCACTGATTTCGGGTCCCTGAGCGATTTCCATGATTGACGAACCCCGGGGTGCGTTTATGTATCATTGATCAATAACCCTAGGTTTTACCGATTCAGGGCTCTTTCACGGACTATTACTCACCATTTTGGAGTTCCAAACCGATTTCCATGGTTGTCGAACCCAAGATGTGCTTACGTGTTGGTCGTCAAGACTCGCAGATTGGGCCGATTCTTGCTCGTTTCTTGGACTATTACTCAGTTTTGGGATCCCGAAGTGATTTCCACGATTGACGAACACCGGGGTGCGTTTACGTGTCGGTCATCAAAACTCACAATTTTGGCCGATTCTGGTATGTTTTGTGCACTGTTACACACCGTTTTGGGGTTCCAGAGCGATTTCGATGATTGACGATCCCTGGGGTGCGTTGACGTGCCCGTCATCAACACTCACAGCTTTGGCCAATTCTGACCCGTTTCGTGGACTATTACTCACCGTTTAGGGATCCCAAAGCGATTTCCATAGTTTATGAACCCCAAGGTGCGCTTACATGTCGGTCATCAACAGTCACAATTTTGGCTGATTCTGGCCCATTTTA
>NW_021182391.1:0-730 GCF_002162155.2 Triticum dicoccoides | reverse complement strand
GTGTTCCGAGGCCATATCTGCATATGCTAGGCTCGTCAAGTTTAACCTGAGTATTCTGCGTGCGCAACTGTTTTGCACCCGTTGTATTTGAACGTAGAGCCTATCACACCCGATCATCACGTGGTGTCTCAGCACGAAGAACTTTTGCAACGGTGCATACTCAGGGAGAACACTTCTTGATAATTTAGTGAGAGATCATCTTATGATGCTACCGTCAATCAAAGCAAGATAAGATGCATAAAAAGATAAACATCACATGCAATCAATATAAGTGATATGATATGGCCATCATTATCTTGTGCTTGTGATCTCCATCTCCGAAGCACCGTCATGATCACCATCGTCACCGGTGCGACACCTTGTTCTCCATCGTAGCATCGTTGTCGTCTCGCCAATCTTATGCTTCCACGACTATCACTACCGTTTAGTAATAAAGTAAAGCATTACATCGCGATTGCATTGCATACAATAAAGCGACAACCATATGGCTCCTGCCAGTTGCCGATAACTTGGTTACAAAACATGATCATCTCATACAATAAAATTCAGCATCATGCCTTGACCATATCACATCACAACATGCCCTGCAAAAACAAGTTAGACGTCCTCTACTTTGTTGTTGCATGTTTTACGTGGCTGCTACGGGCTTAAGTAAGAACCAATCTCACCTACGCATCAAAACCACAACGATAGTTTGTCAAATAGACTCCGTTTTAACCTTCGCAAGGAC
>NW_021182390.1:0-1667 GCF_002162155.2 Triticum dicoccoides | reverse complement strand
GCTGTTTTCAGCAGAATTACCGTGGTGTTGTTTTTTCTGCAGAAATGAAAGTTCCCCAAACACCGCGAAACTTTTTGTGGATTTTTATGGACCAGAAGAGAACCATTGGGCCAGAGCAGCACCTGGGGGGTGTCCCGAGTGGGGCACAACCCACCAGGGCGTGTCTGGGCCCCCAGGCATGCCCTGGTGGGTTGTGCCCACCTTGGTGGCCTCCCGTACCCCTTCTTCGCCCTATAAATTCCCAAATATCTCGAAAACCCTCGAGAAGACCCTATATGGGAATTTCCGCCGCCGCAAGCCTCTGTAGCCACCGAAAACCTATCGGGACCCTGTTTCGGCACCCCGCCGGAGGGGGGAATCATCTCCGGTGGCCATCTTCATCATCCCGGCGGCCACCACAATGAGGAGGGAGTAGTCCATCCTTGGGGCTGAGGGTTTGTGCCAGTAGCTACGTGTTTAATCTCTCACTCTCTCGCGTGATCTTGAGATGTCACGATCTTGATGTATCATGGGCTTTGTTAACATAGATGGATCATATGACGTTTCTCCCCTATCTACACTTGTTGTGATGAATTGAGTCTTTACCCTTTGAAGTTTTGTCTTGTCTGATTGAATGTTCAGATCTGAGAACACATGATATATGTCTTGCATATGAATACCCTGGTGACAATGAGGTATTATTTTGATTCACTTGATATATGTTATGGCACTCAACTTGCGGATTCCCGAGGTGACTTTGGGGTAATATATGCATAGGGGTTGATGCACGTTTGTATTATCTTTTCTCCGATAAAAACTTTGGGGCTCTCCTTGTAGTTCTTTGTGTGGATTGAGTATTATGAATCTGAAATTGTTTGATACATATCGTATAATTAACTCATGGGTACTCGCGGTGACATTGAGGTATCTAGATGACATTAGAGTTGGTTGATATGCATCACATGGTGTTATTTTAGTACCAACTCTTGATTAGATCGATCGGAAAGAATAGCTTGCTGTTATTTTAGTACGAACTCTAAGTTAAATTGATCGAAAAGAATAGCTTTGAGGTGATTTCGTACCGTACAAACAATTTCTATCTTTTGTTCTCGGCCAATAGGAACTCGGGAGTGATTCTTTATTGCACTTTGAGGGATAATCATATGATTCAACTATGTTAGCATTGTTGAGAGATTGCACTAGTGAAGGTATGCACCCTAGGCCTCATTTTCCATCATTGCAATATCATTTGTGCTCTGTTTTGCTATCTACTACCTTGCTGTTTTTATTGTTCGCACTATAAAAACTCATATCTACTATCCATACTACACTTTTATCACCATCTCTTTGCCGAACTAGTGCACCTATACAATTTGCCATTGTATTGGGTGTGTTGGGGACACAAGAGATTTCTTGTATTTGATTGCAGGGTTGCTTGAGAGAGACTATCTTCATCATACACCTCCCATGGATTGATAAACCTTAGGTCATCCACTTGAGGAAAACTTGCTACTATCCTACAAACCTCTGCGCTTGGAGGCCCAACACGAGTCTACAAGAATAAAGTTGCGTAGTAGACATCAACCGCATACAAGCCTTTCAAGAGGAAATGACGGGATTTTTGCTTGAGCAGGTCATAACTCCTGACGGAGAATACCATCTCACCTAATGCCTGCATGTAATGATCT
>NW_021182389.1:0-2001 GCF_002162155.2 Triticum dicoccoides | reverse complement strand
TGCACCGCTCCCCTCTCCCCGTGCCCCTCTTCCCCCCCTGTTCGCCTCTCCCTCTCGCTCACCCAAACCGCGCCGCCGACGCCGATGAGCTACACCACGGCCACATCCACCCCCTCGCTCCCTCTCCGCATCCCTGAGCTCCGCCCTGACCCCGTGGAGCTACCCACCGACGCACGCGATCAGAGGAGGCCGAAATCGACCGGAGCGTCGTCGTCTTTATCTCTGGTGCCCGGAGATCGCCGCCGTCAATTCGCCGGCGCAGAAGCCTCCCCGAGCCCGCCGAGCTTCTCTTCCGACCCCATGTGAGCTCCTGCACCTTCCCTTATGCTCGCCCCCCCCTCTGTTTCTCTCCGCTAGCTCGATTCCGCCGGAGCCGAGAGCTCATCGCCGCCGGCCATGATGCCTCCGTCGTTTTAGCCACCACAACTCGTGCCTGAGTGTGTCAACGCGTTCGGTGCCCTCCCAGGAGCACACAGATCCCACCAGCTCCTCCTCCCGAGCACCCTAACGCCGAGCCCAAACTAACCCGAGCTCCGGCCGCCGCTGCCGAGCTCGCCGCCGTCAGCCCCGGCCGCCCCGCGACCTTCCGCTGCCTCCGCTGGATGCGCAGGAGCACGAGCTACCTCCTGGTGCTCTCAGCGCACACAGCCGCTGCCCCTAGCGCCACTCCGGTGAGCCACCGCCGCTCTGGGTCGTCGCCGTCGGCTAACCGTAGACGCATCCGACGTGGGCGTCATTAGCGGCTAATGGCGCCACTAATCGAACCCACACCCACTGACACCGGGCCCCACACACTAAACTAACCCCTGGCTATTTTAGTTTAACAAAACTAACTCTCTGTTAGTACAGAGCCAATGACATGTGGGTCCCAGTGTCAGGTTTGACCTGGACCCGGTCTGTTGACCTGCTGAGGTCAGCATGACGCAATGATGACGCAGATAATCATTTTCTAAAATAATTCAGAAATTTCAGACAATGCCTAAAACTTCAATAAATCATAGAAAATTAACCGTAACTCCAAATTAAATAATTTATATATGAAAAATTATCAGAAAAATTCAAGGAATCCATCCGTACCATTTTCATGCATGTTAGAACAACTTATAGCTGCTGTTTAGCACAAATCAATTAAATGGCATTTGAATAATCACATATGGAGTTTAAATTTGAATCTTGTATTCAAACCAACTTCATTTAATCTGTTGCTAGTTGCATTAGCTCAAAACAGATTCATTTTGCCATGTCATGATCATGCATCATATTGTGCATTGCATTGATTGTGTTCCCTTCTGTGTTGCCGGTATTTGTCCCCTCTCGATAGACATGATACCGATGATGTGATCGTTGACACTGATGAAGACTCAATGTTATCTTCAGAAGTGCCAGGCAAGCAAAACCCCTTTGTTCATTCCGATACAATCCTACTCTCTCGCTCCTGCTCTCTTTTACTGCATTAGGACAACACCGATTCATCTGTTACTTGCTGCGGTAGCTGAACCCCTTTATCCTTTGCATGACCTGTCATTCCACAGTAAATAGATGAAACCCACTAGTATGAGTAGGAATTGTTTGAGCCCTGTGGTGCCTACTCATTCATGCTTGTTTGTCATGCCTGCTACTGCTTAGAGTTGAGTCAGGTCTGATTCATCGGGGATGAATCAGAGGCGTGTGAACATGTCCTACTGTGTGTGAGCTAAGTGTGTGAACACGATTTGGTAAAGGTAGCGGTGAGAGGCCATGTAGGAGTACATGGTGGGTTGTCTCATTGCAGCCGTCCTCAGGAACTGAGTTCTGTGTTTGTGATCCATGATTCAGCTACTACCATACATTGGGCCCTGAAATATGACCCCGCTCGACTTCTTATTCACCCTTGTCCTCTGTCCAGGAGTTGCAAGTAGTTTCTGGTGTTTGTAGTATGCTGGAGGCCGTGGACAGCGCTGACCGTAGGGGTGGGCTGTGATGCGGTAGGCACGTGGCCGGGTATACCGGGCGCCCGTTTGG
>NW_021182388.1:0-1763 GCF_002162155.2 Triticum dicoccoides | reverse complement strand
ACTACCGTGGTGGTAAGGGCGGTACTACCGCTGAGAAGCGGTACTACCGCCTCTACTGCCGCAACTAGTGCTGCAAAACCCGACACGAGAAAAAGAGCCCTCGAGTCGAGGTGGTAGGAACCTGGCAAGCCAGCGGTACTGCCGCTTGTAACCCCTCAGCGGTACTACCGCTCGGTACCACGGTACTACCGCTGGGACCCAGACAAGACACACAAGTAGACAAAAGATCTCTCCACGAAGCGGAAGGGCTCGGAGGGTGAGAAGCAGATGTGTACGTGTTGATTCCACCCAAGCAATACCCCAGCGGACCCCCTCTTGATAGTACGGTGCCCTCTACACAACTAGTCCACCGAAAGAGAAACGAAAGAGTTACACCGTCTTGAATGACACTCCGAGGGGAAGAAATCGTCTCGTGCCAAGGATGAATCTCTGAAATGCTCAAAGCACACGATTAGTCCGCAAACACGTTGCCATCAACCACCAAAACCTCATCGAGAGAGATATGCCTCAACAACTTGGTAAAGGGTTGAAGGCTCGGCCTTATGCCTGGTGTTTTGTTCCACTCTTGCCGCCCTAGTTTCCATCATACCGGTGTTATGTTCCTTGATTTTGCGTTCCTTACATGGTTGGGTTATAATGGGAACCCCTTGACAGTTCGCCTTGAATAAAACTCCTCCAGCAAGGCCCAACCTTGGTTTTACCATTCGCCACCTAGCCTTTTTCCCTTGGGTTTCGCAGAGTCAAGGGTCATCTTTATTTTAACCCCCCCCCCGGGGCCAGTGCTTCTCTAAGTGTTGGTCCAACCTGAGCGATGTCCGGCGCCCCCTAGGCAACCAGGGTCTATGCCAACCCGACGTCTGGCTCATCCGATGTGCCCTGAGAACGAGATATGTGCAGCTCCTATCGGGATTTGTCGGCACATTCGGGCGGCTTTGCTGGTTTAGTTTTACCATTGTCGAGATGTCTTGCAACCGGGATTCCGAGTCTGATCGGGTTGTCTTGGGAGAAGGAATATCCTTCGTTGACCGTGAGAGCTTGTGATGGGCTAAGTTGGGACACTCCTGCAGGGTTTTGAACTTTCGAAAGTCATGCCCGCGGTTATGGGCAGATGGGAATTTGTTAATGTACGGTTGTAGAAAAATTGAACCTTAACTTAATTAAAATGAATGAACTGAGTGTGTGGCCATGATGGTCTCTTTTCAGCGGAATCCGGGAAGAGAACACGGTCTCGTGTTATGCTTGAACGTAGGTTGTTCTAGGATCACTTCTTGATCATAGTCTCTCGATCGTGCCTTTGCCTTCTCTTCTCGCTCTCTTTTGGGTATGTTAGCCACCATATATGCTAGTGCTTGCTGCAGCTCCACCTCACACCTTTTACCCTTCCTATAAGCTTAAATAGTCTTGATCGCGAGGGTGTGAGATTGTTGAGTCCCCATGACTCATGGATTACTTCAAAACCAGATGCAGGGACCGATGATACCATTCCAGGAGATTCGACTGAGCTCAAGTGGGAGTTCGATGAGGACTCAGGACGATACTATGTTTCCTTTCCAGACGATCAGTGGTGGTGCCCAGTTGGGGCGATCGGGGACTTAGTTGCATTTGGGGTTGTTCTTTATTTTGATTCCGTAGTCCGACCATGATTGTATCTAGATGAATGCAATGATATTTATGCTATTGTGTGACGTGGCGAGTGTAAGCCAACTATGTACCTCTTTTCCTTATTCATTACATGGGTTGTATGAAAATTACCCATTTGCGAC
>NW_021182387.1:0-1315 GCF_002162155.2 Triticum dicoccoides | reverse complement strand
AAAAAAAAAAGCAGCGCAAAAAAAAAGAGCGAAAAAAAAAATTCCAGAGTGTGCTTTTCCCTTGTTTACGTGCCGCGCCGTGATTTTGTTAGTGTTCTAGGCTCGCGTCTCTAGCACAGTCTAGCCTAGGACCAGCACAGTACCGTCGTTGAGCGTTTATTCAACTTTGCATCTCTGAATTGATTATTGCTGACCCTTTTTGCTACCATATTATAAGCCTTCCCAGCTCCACATACATCTACGTCGTGCGTTTGACTCTCCCTGGTAATCGCTCTATCCAAGCTTTGAGAGTTTTTGACTACAACGGTTGCCGATCACCGCCTGCTGCTGGGTAAGAACTGGTAAGAATTTGAGATTTGCTTGACGGTTTTGTGACACCCACCACCACCGCTTGTTCGTAGTCTGTAGGATCATATTCTTGTGTGTTTCTATTGCTGCTAACCATGCCAGGATCACAAGCCGACGAGATTGACTGGGAGAATTTATCGAACAAGGAGCTTCATGATAAGTTTCAGCAAATGATGACTGAACAGGTGCAAGATGTGCTGAACAATTTTGAGGAGGCCATGGAGAAGATCACTGGCTTTGAGAAGACGTTCGAAACAAAGCTCGATAACAAGTTTAATGAATTGCTCGCGCGTCTTCCACCACCACCACCCGCTGCAGCTAACGCACCTCTCCAACAACAACAACAGCGACTACCTCCACGTCGCGAAGCAGACCTCCGCCGAGCAAGCCGTGTTCCTCTTGCGTTTGGCCAAACTGTTGGTGCTGCTGTTGATACTTCTGTGGCTCCTGCTGCTGATGCGGAGGAGGATGATTATGTGGGAGATTATGAGGATGAGGTTGATCAAAGTCAACACTACGTGCAGCCACCTGTACCACCACCAGCAGGTCGACCTCAGGTATATATTCGTAATGGTAGGCCTGCACCACCACCTCAGGTACGCGATGATGTCCATATTCCTAAACTGAAATTGAATATTCCACCATTTGAGGGTAGATATGTTCCTGATATATATCTTACTTGGGAGTTAGAAACTGAACAACGATTTACATGTTTACAATATCCTGAGGAGAGACGAGTTGCTGCTGCCGTTTGTGCTTTCACTAGTTTTGCATGTGTATGGTGGTCTGAACATTGTAGATTATATCCTATTCCAACTACTTGGGCTGCTTTGAAAACTGCTATGCGTACGCGTTGGGTTCCACCATATTATCAACGTGAATTGCTTCAAAAATTGCAGCGTTTAAGACAAGGGAAAAATTCTGTAGAAGAATATTATCAGGAATTACAAACTGGCATGATTAGATG
>NW_021182386.1:0-1096 GCF_002162155.2 Triticum dicoccoides | reverse complement strand
CTCCGCATTGGCTGACAAACTTGGTGGCGTTCTTGCGGGGCTCCAGCGGCCTGCCGGTTGCACTGTCGACAACCTCGATGGTGCATGTTTCTCCTTGTTTCATCGTCTTGGTGGCGCCACGCTTTGACGACGTACTCGATTGTTTCGACGATCCGGCCGAGGGCTAAAATAAGAAAGAGTCGCGCGCGTTAGTACACACATATTTATTCAAATCAGTTAGTTTGTATCACCAGAGGCTCAATGTATATATATACCTCGGCGCCGGAGGTGGTTGCTACTTCCATTTGAAGATCGTCGTTTATCGACGTTTGTTCGGCATCATCTTGCTGACGGCGCCCTTCATCTTCACCGTCAAGGTTCAGATAAGAAGAGATATCATCTTCTTCTTCTCCGGTCGGCACATATAGAATATCGCCGTTTATGATGCCAAACATATGTGCTTCACCGTCCGGATCATAGTTGTCCATAATCGGGTCAGCTCTATCGTCCGCCATTATATCAGTCCTGAAAACATGTAGTAAAAACAAATTAATTAAGTGAAGAAGGGGGGCGGTGGCGGTGGCGGTGGCGAAAGGGCGGTGGCGAAAGGGTGGCGTCCGCCATTATATCAGTCCTGAAAATATGTGACCTTTTGCCCATTCTCGGTTGCTGCATCAAAGCGGACACCACTGTTTTGGTTGATGCTCTTTTTATCTTGGGCGATCGTGTAAAATGTATTCCCATTTATCTCGTACCCTTGGAAAGTCGTTATAGTCGAAGATGGTGTCTTGGCCAACATGTACAGCTGATCTACAACATCATTGTCATTCATTAAATGTTTTCTCAACCAACTGCCGAAAGTCTCCATGTGGGCCTTCCTAATCCAGGATTCAGGCTTCCCCGGGTTGTCCGAGCGTAAAATATTCTTGTGTTTCTCAAAGTATGGAGCCACCAAGCTGGAATTGGTCAGTACAGTGTGGTGTGCTTCAGTCAGAGAATGGCCGTCCATACATATCGTTGATTTCCTTCCGATCGTGCCTTTTCCACTTAGTCTCCCCTCGTGCCGCGATCGAGGAAGACCAATCGGCTTAAGGTCAGGAACAAAGTCAACACAAAA
>NW_021182385.1:0-2777 GCF_002162155.2 Triticum dicoccoides | reverse complement strand
CAACCCACCATGTACTCCTACATGGCCTCTCACCGCTACCTTTACCAAATCGTGTTCACACACTTAGCTCACACACAGTAGGACATGTTCACACGCCTCTGATTCATCCCCGATGAATCAGACCTGACTCAACTCTAAGCAGTAGCAGGCATGACAAACAAACATGAATGAGTAGGCACAACAGGGCTCAAACAACTCCTACTCATGCTAGTGGGTTTCATCTATTTACTGTGGCAATGACAGGTCATGCAGAGGATAAAGGGGTTCAACTACCGCAGCATGTAACAGTTGAATCGGTGTTGTCCTAATGCATTAAAAGAGAGCAGGAGCGAGAGAGTAGGATTGTATCGGAATGAACAAGGGGGTTTTGCTTGCCTGGCACTTCTGAAGATAACATTGAGTCTTCATCAGTGTCAACGATCACATCATCGGTATCACGTCTATCGAGAGGGGACAAATACCGGCAACATAGAAGGGAACACAATCAATGCAATGCACAATATGATGCATGATCATGACATGGCAAAATGAATGTGTTTTGGGCTAATGCAACTAGCAACAGATTAAATGAAGTTGGTTTGAATATAATATTCAAATTCAAACTCCATATGTGATTAATTAAATGCCCTTTATATGATTTGTGCTAAACAGCAGCTATAAGTTGTTCTAACATGCATGAAAATGGTACAGATGGATTCCTTGAATTTTTCTGATAATTTTTCATATATAAATTATTTAATTTGGAGTTACGGTTAATTTTCTATGATTTATTGAAGTTTATACAATTTTCTGGAATAATAAATCATTTCCTAATTTATTTTAATTCCAGAAAGGAATTATTGCATCAGCATGACCTCATGCTGACCTCAGCAGGTCAACGGGCGGTCCAGGTCAAACCTGACGTGTGGGGTCCACACGTCAGTGACACGGGTTAAACAGGGGGGGTTTAGTTTAGCTTAATTAAAGATTAGGGCACTAGGGCCCACATGTCAGTGTCAGCAGGGGGTAGTTAAATTAAAATAAACTAAACTAATTAACAGGGGGGGCTGGCCCCACCTGTCATCGACCCAGGGGGGGTCAAACCCCTGGTCAGCAGGGCCTAACCCGCCGGCGGTGGGTCGCCGGCGAGGCCGAGGCGGCGGAGGCCTTCGGGTTTCTTGCTCCGGCGACCAAACGGACGCAGGAGGGGCTCTACGGATAGCTGGAAGAGCGCCGCGTCTTCCTGTGGAGTCGGTTGGGGTCGGGGCGGCCGGAGTCGGCGCCGGCGACGAGCTAGGTAGCCGCCGGAGTTCGGGTGAGTTCGGAGTCGGCGTTAGGGAGCACAGCAGAGGGTGCGGATGGATGCTATGGCCTCCTGGGGGTGCACTGAGCACGGCTGCGTGCTCGGTTGCAGCTCTAGGCAACCGTGTCTACGGTGGCGACATGGCCGGCGGCGAAAAGCTCTCGGCTCCGGTGGTTGATGCGGCTAGGGGGCGAATTAGGCAACGAGGCATGGGGGAAACGATATAGCGGCTCACCGTGGTTCTTCTGGTGCTGCTGGAGAGGCAGGGGAGGCACGGGGTCCGGCGAATCGACGGCGGGGATCACCGGCACCCGAGGTCGGAAACGGCGGCGTTGGAGATGCAGCAGAGCTTCTGGCGCCGCGTGACTCGATGGAGAGGACGACGATGTCGTGGCGGAGCTCGGGATCACGCCGGAGAGGTGGGGCAGTGGTTGTGGGTGCGGGGTTACGGCAGCGCGTCCATGGATGCTTCGGCCATGGCGGGGAACGGGCGAGGAGAGGCGTAGGGGGGCGAATGGGAGGCCGGATCGATCGGGACGGCACCGAGGAGGAAGACCTGTGGCGTTGCGCTGTCCCGAGGACGCAGGCAGGCAGGCAGGTGGCGTGGCAGCACGGCCGTGAGCGCGCATCGGGCACGCGCTCGGCGTCCGACTGGCGCGGTGGAGACGACGACTGGCAGTTGGGCCAGTGGGCCGCACTGCTGGGCTGGGTAAGTGGCCAGGTATCCTCTCTCTCTATCTCCCTTTTTCTAATATCTCAGTTTTCTATTATTCTGTAAATTTAGGGCTTTATTAAAAATACTCAGACACTTTCAAAAAATCATGAAACTAATCATGGCTATTGTTTAGAATATATCCAACAGTAAACATTTTAGTTTATGATTATTTGAGCATTTGAAATATTTAATAGCATTTAAATGCCCAAATGCAAATACTATATAATTTAATTCAAAAATCCAGGAATAGCCTATAAATATGTTCATCATTTTTGGAAGAGGTTTTCACCTTTAACAGAAATTATGAACATTTCCAGAGGGCATTCTGGGTTATTGAAAATATTTTTTATTGAACCTAGTTAAATTTCATTTGGTGCTAGGGTTTCAACAATCCCCATTTCAAATTTCTTTGGAATTTAAACATGATGGCATGATGAACAAGCAAAGTCAAGCAAGGGCTGAACTGGGGCTGTGACAACTCACCCCCACTAAACAAAAATCTCGTCCCGAGATTCAAGCGTAGGGTAAGGTGAAGGGGGAACGCAACTAGCACAATCTTCGCGATACAGGTTGCACTTCAAATGAATGTTGATTTGAACACCATCTTTGTCTTGTCGTCTTGCTCTGAGAAATCCTGCCAACATGACCTGGAGGGAAAGAGACTCTAGAAGGGTCGATCTTCTCGAAGATCGAACAACTCAGGATTAACTCACGGAATGAGACATAGAACCATCTCTCGGGTTGAGACACGAGATACACATCAAGAGGGGTGGAAAGAAA
>NW_021182384.1:0-1198 GCF_002162155.2 Triticum dicoccoides | reverse complement strand
CAAAATGGAATCAGGAGTCATAGGAAGCAAAGTAATATTTTTATCCTTATGAACAAGAGTATAGTGATTGTTTCTACCATGGTGTACAGAATTTTTATCAAATTGCCATGGTCTACCAAGTAATAAGGAACATGCTTGCATAGGTACCACATCACAATCAACATAATCAGCATATGTAGAGATACTAAAATGCACACGAACAGTACGTGTTACCTTAACCTTGCCGCTGTTGTTGAACCATTGGATGTAGTAAGGATGTGGATGTGGTCTTGTGGTGAGAGAAAGCTTCTCCACCATCTCCATGCTAGCCAAGTTGTTGCAGCTCCCTCCGTCTATGATGACGCGCACAGAACGTTCCTTCACAACTCCCTTGGTATGGAACAAATTGTGCCTCCGATTTTGCTCAGCTTGTGTGACCTGCACACTCAAAACACGTTGAGCAACTAAACATTCATACCTGTCAACGTCTTCAGGAGCCATGTATTGCGTCTCATGATCAGAATCATCTCCACCATGTTCTTCACGTGTAATAAGAGCCAAAGTCTCCTCATCATAGTCACTAGCGGACTCATATCCACCATCCGCGGTAGCAATCATCACACGCGGAGATTTGCATTCTCTCGCATAATGACCTCCTCCCTTACAACGACGACAAATAATATCACTTGTGTGCCCTGTTGATGCCATGGAAGAAAAAGAACTCCGTGCAGGCCCAGCAGGTGCGCTCTTGGCAGATAATGGTGGTTGTGCCTGTTTTCTTATATCACGACTGGAGCAGGCACCTAATTGAGGTGCTGGTGCAGTTGAAGTAGAAGATGCACGCGGTGTCCATGATGAAGGTCGGCCTGCAGAAAAGTTAGTTCGCGCCAATGCTTGTCGATCCTGCACTTCACGTTCAGCTTTACAAGCAAGATGGAATAAACGAGTGATATTAGTATACTCCTTATAGTCTAGAATGGTCTGAATCTCTCTATTTAATCCACCCAGAAAACGTGCAAGCATAGCTTCATTCTCCTCAACAATACCACATCTAATCATGCCAGTTTGTAATTCCTGATAATATTCTTCTACAGAATTTTTTCCTTGTCTTAAGCGCTGTAATTTTTGAAGCAATTCACGTTGATAATATGGTGGAACCCAACGAGTACGCATAGCAGTTTTCAAAGCAGCCCAAGTAGCGGGAATAGGATATAATCTA
>NW_021182383.1:0-1008 GCF_002162155.2 Triticum dicoccoides | reverse complement strand
AAGTAGTTTACATGGCGTTCTTCAATGACACGCAGGTCATACAATAAATAAAGACAACTCCTATGGCTCCTGCCGGTTGTCATACTCATCGACATGCAAGTCGTGAATCCTATTACAAGAACATGATCAATCTCATACATCACATATCATTCATCACATTCTTCTTGGCCATATCACATCACATAGCATACCCTGCAAAAACAAGTTAGACGTCCTCTAATTGTTGTTGCATGTTTTACGTGGCTGCTATGGGTTTCTAGCAAGAACGTTTCTTACCTATGCAAGACCACAACGTGATATGCCAATTGCTATTTACCCTTCATAAGGACCCTTTTCATCGAATCCGTTCCGACTAAAGTGGGAGAGACTGGCACCCGCTAGCCACCTTATGCACCAAGTGCATGTCAATCGGTGGAACCTGTCTCACGTAAGAGTACGTGTAAGGTCGGCCCGGGCCGCTTCATCCCACAATACCGTCGAAACAAGATTGGACTAGTAACGGTAAGCATATTGAACAACATCAACGCCCACAACTACTTTGTGTTCTACTCGTGCAAAGAATCTACGCAATAGACCTGGCTCATGATGCCACTGTTGGGGAATGTAGCAGAAATTCAAAATTTTCCTACGTGTCACCAAGATCTATCTATGGAGAGACCAGCAACGAGTAGAAAGAGAGTGCATCTACATACCCTTGTAGATCGCTAAGCGGAAGCGTTCAAGTGAACGGGGTTGATGGAGTCGTACTCGTCGTGATTCAAATCACCGATGATCCTAGTGCCGAACGGACGGCACCTCCGCGTTCAACACACGTACAGCCCGGTGACGTCTCCCACGCCTTGATCCAGCAAGGAGAGAGGGAGAGGTTGAGGAAGACTCCATCCAACAGCAGCACAACGGCGTGGTGGTGGTGGAGGAGCGTGGCAATCCAGCAGGGCTTCGCCAAGCACCATGGGAGAGGAGGAGTAGGGAGAGAGGTAGGGCTGTGCCAGAACTTCGTGTATAGCT
>NW_021182382.1:0-1053 GCF_002162155.2 Triticum dicoccoides | reverse complement strand
GATTAACAAACCCTGGGATGTGTTTACGTGTCGGTCATAAACACTCGCAGTTTTGGCCGAGTCTGACCCGTTTCGTGGACTATTACTGAATGTTTTGGCGTCCCGAAGTGATTTCCATAGTTATTGAACCCCAAGGTGCGCTGATGTGTCGGTCATCAACAATCGCAATTTTGGCCGATTTTGGCCCGTTTCACGGACTATTACTCACTGTTTTGGGGTCCCGGAGTGATTTCCACGATTAACGAAGCCTGGGGTGCGTTTACGTGTCGGTCATCAACACTCGCAATTTTGGCCGATTCTGGCCCGTTTCATGGACTATTACTCACTATTTTGGGGTCCCAGAGTGATGTCCATGATTAACGAACCCTGGGATGTGTTTACATGTCGGTCATAGACACACACAGTTTTTGCCTATTTTAGCCCGTTTCGTGGACTATTACTCACCGTTTTGGGGTCCCGAAGCGATTTCCATAGTTGTTAAACCCAAGGTGCGTTGATGTGTTGGTCATTAACACTCACAATTTTGGCCGATTCTGGCCCGTTTCATGGATTATTACTCACTGTTATGGGGTCCCGGAGTGATTTCCACGATTAACGAACCCTGGGGTACGTTTACGTGTCGGTCATCGAAAATCGCAATTTTGGCCGACTCTGGTCCGTTTCAGGGACTATTACACATTGTTTTGGGGTCCTAGAGTGATTTCCACAATTAACGAACCCTGGGATGTGTTTACGTGTCGGTCATAAACACTCGCAGTTTTGGCCAATTCTGGCCCGTTTCGTGGACTATTACTCAACGTTTTGGGGTCCCGAAGCAATTTCCATAGTTATTAAACCCCAAGGTGAGCTGATGTGTTGGTCATCAACAATCACTATTTTGGCTGATTCTGGCCTGTTTCAGGGACTATTTCTCATTGTTTTGGGGTCCCGGAGTGATTTCCACGATTAACAAACCCTGGGGTGTGTTTGCGTGTCGGTCATCAACACTCGCAATTTTAGCCGATTCTGGCCCATTTGATGGACTATTGCTCACCGTTTTGGGGTCCCAGAGTG
>NW_021182381.1:0-1593 GCF_002162155.2 Triticum dicoccoides | reverse complement strand
GATGTGTGCAGGGTTCCCAAGCCCACCAACCGGGTGCCACTTGGTACACCGGGCCACTGTGCCTAGTCTGTCCCAAGCCCACCTGTACCGGGTGCCACTTGGTAGACTACTAACACTACCTACAAACACCAGAAACTAGTTGCAACTCCTGGACAGAGATCAAGTTGATTAATAAGTCGAGAGGGCTTGGAGCGCCCGGAGCCCAATGTGTGGTAGTAACTGATCATGGATCACAAACACAGAACTCAGTTCCTGAGGACGGCTGCAATGAGACAACCCACCATGTACTCCTACATGGCCTCTCACCGCTACCTTTACCAAATCATGTTCACACACTTAGCTCACACACATTGGGACATGTTCACACGCCTCTGATTCATCCCCGATGAATCAGACCTGACTCAACTCTAAGCAGTAGCAAGCATGACAAACAAGCATGAATGAGTAGGCACATCAGGGCTCAAACAACTCCTACTCATGCTAGTGGGTTTCATCTATTTACTGTGGCAATGACAGGTCATGCAAAGGATAAAGGGTTCAGCTACCGCAGCAAGTATCAAATATGTCGTTGTTGTCCTAATGCAATAAAAGAGAGCAGGAGCGAGAGAGTGGGATTTTATCGGAATGAACAAGGGGGTTTTGCTTGCCTGGCACTTCTGAAGATAATATAGCTCTTCATCGGTGTCATCGATCACATCGTCGGTACATGTCTATCGAGAGGGGACAATTACCGGCAAATACAGAAAAACACGATCAATGCAATGCACAATATGATGCATGCTATGACATGGCAATATGAATGTGTTTTGGGCTAATGCACCTAAAACCAGATTAAATGAAGTTGGTTTGAATCCAAGATTCAAATTCAAACTCCATATGTGGTTATTTAAATGTCATTCACTTCATTTGCCCTAAACAGTAGTGATAAGTTGTTCTAACATGCATGAAAATGGTACAGATGGATTCCTTGAATTTTTCTGATAATTTTTCATATATAAATTATTTAATTTGGAGTTACGGTTGAATTTCTATGATTTATTGAAGTTTTAGCTATCTTCTGGAATTTCATGATTATTTTTAAATCAAGAAAATACTTATTGCGTCAGCCCCACGTCACAGTGACGTCAGCAGGGTCAACTGGGCGCCCCAGGTCAAACCTGACGTGTGGGGGCCACACGTCAGTGACACAGGAGCTAATCCCGGTCAAACCCAGCGCTGACTGGGGTTTGACCAGGGGTGGGGCCCACTGTCAGTGGCTGTGGGGGTGTTTAGCGTGGTCATTAGTGCTAACTAAATCAGCGCCACGTCAGCTGCCGGCGTTTAACCGCCGGCAACCTCAGATCGCGGCGGCGTCCGCGTCGGGTTTGCGCTACAGGGCGCCGTTTTACTCGTGGTTTGTGGCTACGGCTAGCTGGCAAAGCAGCGCATCTAATGGAGCGAACGGGGGGAGCTGGGGTGGCCTGAGTCGACGGCGGCGAGCTCCAAGGCGGCGGCCGGAGTTCGGGCACCTGCGGGTTTGGCGTTGTGGTGCTCGGGAGGGGAAGCTGGTGGGTTCTACGTGCTCCTGGTGAGGTTTGGAGCACGGTGGTGTGC
>NW_021182380.1:0-1272 GCF_002162155.2 Triticum dicoccoides | reverse complement strand
AATGCTATGGGAACCCGTCTCTCCTTTAGCACCGCCTTCCACCCTCAGTCGAGCGGTCAAGTGGAACGCGTCAACCAGATTCTAGAAGACATGCTTCGAGCCTCTGTTATCTCATTCGGAATGGATTGGGAGAAGTGCCTTCCATTTGCCGAATTCGCTTATAACAACAGCTATCAATCTAGCTTGGGTAAAGCCCCTTTTGAAGTTCTCTATGGACGACGGTGTCGAACACCCCTTAACTGGTCAGAGACCGGGGAAAGACAATTCTTTGGCCCGGATATGATTCAGGAAGCAGAAGAACAAGTTCGCATCGTTCGTGAAAAGTTGAAAACAGCCCAATCTCGTCAAAAGAGTCAATATGACCGAAAACATAAGGCTATGACTTTCGAGGTTGACGAGAAGGCTTATCTTCGGGTCACCCCTCTGAAGGGAACCCATCGTTTCGTTATCAAAGGCAAATTGGCTCCTCGTTACATTGGACCTTTTCGCATTCTCGCCAAACGAGGAGAAGTTGCCTACCAGTTGGAACTACCTCTGCATCTCTCCAGAGTCCATGATGTCTTCCACGTTTCCCAACTCAGGCGTTGCTTCTCGGATCCTATCCGTGAAGTGGACCACGAAACGCTTGATCTCCAAGATAATCTTACATACCGAGAGTACCCCATTCGTATCCTCGATCGGGCCGAGCGTACCACTCGACGTCATAATATCAAGTTTCTCAAGGTTCAATGGTCGCACCATTCTGAAGATGAAGCAACTTGGGAAAGGGAGGATCGTCTTCGACTTGAGTATCCCGCCTTCTTCCCAGAGGAACCCAAATCTCGGGACGAGATTCTTTTGAGTGGGGGTGAGTTGTCACATCCTAGTTAGCCATGCATTAGAGTGTTGCATCATGTTTACTTTTTCATCAGAAACTTGAAATGGGGATGACAGAACCCCCAGTCCCCTCTGAAACCAACTAGGGTTTACTAAAAACTTTTTCAATGAACCTGAAATGCCCTTCTAAAATGCCCATCATTTTTGTCTTGGTTCAGAACCCCTGCCAAAAGTGGTGCACATTTTCCTAGGCCATCTTAGGGTTTTTGAATTAAATCATAAATATTTGAATTTGGGCATTTAAAATTATATAAAATATTTAAATGCTCAAATACCTCCAAACTAAAATGTTTCATGTTGGAAATAATCCAACTATGGACCAGGAGTAATTTGGTGATTTTTGAAGTTGCCTAGGTATTTTATTAAATTCAACAAAGTTGCAGATATATTAAAAAA
>NW_021182379.1:0-6405 GCF_002162155.2 Triticum dicoccoides | reverse complement strand
GCACTCATTCAGGTTTCGCCTGCTGACACACCAAGCATTGTTGCACATAAGTTTTTACAAATCCCCTCATATCTTTCCAGCGAAATAACTGACGAACTCTACTGTAAGTTACCGGGAATCCAGAATGCCCTCCGATAGGACTGTCATGGAAAGCATCCACAATTTTTGTATGCAGCTCAGGACATTGCCCCACCCATACACATTTCCCTACTTTGAGGATTCCAGCCCTGAGAGAAAACTTGTTGTCAGAATTGGGAGCAGTAGCTAATTTTTGTATCGATGCAGAAGCAAATTGATCCTCTTGATAGCTTTGCTCAATTTCTTGCAACCACGCAGGTTGAACATAAGTGACATTATGCAGTTCAGGCAACACCTCAGCAACAGTATGTGGTGAGAGTCAGCAGCACTATTGTCAGATCCTTTCTTATAAGTAATAGTATATTGCATTCCCAACAATTTTGTAAGTGCTTTCTGCTGCCACTTAGTGTGTAAACGTTGCTCAGTCAAACTTGCTAAACTGCGCTGATCAGTTCTGATAACAAATTCAGAAACTTGAAGATACTGACGCCACTACTCAACTGCCAACAAAATAGCCAGATATTCCTTCTCATACACTGACAGAGTCTGGTTCCTGGGCCCCAGTGCTTTACTGACATAAACTAGCGGATGACCATCTTGCATGAGCACAGCCCCCACACCAACATCACAAGCATCTGTTTCCACCACAAAAGTTTTTGAAAAATCAGGAAGAGCCAAAACTGGAGCTGAGACTAGAGCTTGTTTCAACAGGACAAAAGCTTGGTTTTCTACATCTGTCCAATGATATGGAACACCTTTCTTCAAGAGATTTGACAGTGGCTTGCTCAGCATCCCATAATGTGAAATAAACTTTCTGTAATAGCCAGCTAACCCCAAAAATCCGCTGACTTCCTTAGCAGAAATTGGAATTGGCCATTCTTGAATAGTAGAGATTTTAGCAGGGTCTGTAGCTACCCCTTCTCCACTGATGACATGCCCCAGATAACTAATTTTTGTCTGAGCAAAAGCACATTTGGAGAGTTTCACATGCCACTTGTGTTTTTCCAACAAAGCCAACACTTGAGCCAAGTGTTCTAAATGTTGACCATAATTTTTACTGAAGATGAGAATATCATCAAAGAAGACCACTGCACAAATTCTCAATACAGGTGATAATGTGTCACACATCGCAAAATTGAAAGTGTTGGGTCCACCAGTCAAACCCATTGAGATCACCAAAAATTCATAATGCCCAGAGTGAGTCTGAAAAGCAGTTTTATACTCTTCTCCCGGGGCCAGCCTTCTCTCGTGATATCCAGCTCTCAAATCCAACTTAGAAAACCAACAAGATCCTGCCAACTCATCTAGTAACTCATCAATAACTGCAATAGGAAATTTACTTTTAACTGTCAAAGCATTTAGATGTCTAAAATCAATGACAGGCCTCCATGTCTTGTCCTTCTTTTGCACCAAAATCATAGGTGAAGAGAAAGGATTGTTGCTGTGCCTAATAATACCAGAATCCAACATCTCCTGAACCTGTTTTTCCAACTCATCTTTTAACACAGGAGCCAGTCTATAAGGTCTGATTGAGAAGGGCTGAGCTCCAGGAACTAATGGAATAGTATGATCATATTTCCTCATTGGAGGCAATCCTTTTGGGACCTCAAAAACAGAACTGAATTGTGTCAACACTTGTTGGATCTCTACTGGTAATTCAGATGTAACTGTTTCAGTACCAACAAGCAGGGCAGATAACTCAATCAAAGCAAAAGCTTGTGGAACTGCATCCTGTCCCAACAGGGTCACCAGCTCACCTTGGAACTGAAAAGAAAGCCAGTGTTCTACCCAATCCACCTACATAGGGCTATGACTTGCTAGCCAGTCCAGACCTAGTATTCCATCATAAGACCCAAGTGGAAAAACTTTGAAGTCATTGACAAATTCATAACCTGCACAAAACCATTGTCCTTTTTGCAACTGCTGATTACAAGGTACCAGAGTTCCATTAGCCACCTTAATCATGGACACAGGCATGGAAATAACACCTTGCAATTTACCAGCTACAGCACAATCCACAAATGAGTGTGTACTTCCAGAATCCACTAAGAAAATCATGGGTTGAACCTACAGCTGTACTTTCAGTTTCATAGTTGTAACTGCAGGTGCAGAAATCTCTCCCAGAGCAGCAGCAGACAGGAAAATTGCATTAGCCTCACCAACCATCTCTTCTTCAGTATCACTGACATTAGACGGCATGTTCTGAACATAATCGAGCATCTCCTGCACAACATGCAACTGTACCTCCTGCTTGCAACGATGATCGCGAGCCCAGCGCTCTCCACAAATGAAACAAAGACCCCTGGACTTGCGATAAGCTCGAAGTGAAGCCCAACGGTCATCTGTAACTGCTGCAGACCGACTGGTTTCAGTCAACTTTTTCTCATCAGTGATGCGAGCTACAGGCGCTCGAGATGTTGTTGTAGTTGTTGAGCACTTACTGTTGTTTGCACTGCTTCCTGTAAACAGAGACTGATCGCCCAGTTCTTCAGACAAAAGTGCAAGTGCATACGCCGAATCCAAATCTAATGGCTGCTGAATTCCGACTAGCAGACATAATGGACAGTACTCGGATTGGATTCATAAGCAGTCAACTGATCATACAATTCAGAGAAACGCTCAACGTAATCCTCTACTGTGCTCGTCTGTCGAATATGAAACATCTGACGAACAAGGTTCTGATGCTTGTTGCGTCCAAAACGAGACTGTAACAGTCCACAGAAATCAGGCCAATTGACATTAGGTGCTCGTCGCTGGACCGATTCTAACCAACGAGCCGTTGTACCCTCGAACTGTGAAGACGCAAATGAAATCCACTGGTGCTGAGGAGTGTTCCAAAACTCAAAGTAATCCTCACAACGAGATTGCCACAGTTTAGGATTTGAACCATCGAAGCGCGGAAGCTCAATTCCGGGACCAAAATTCACCACATCCGGAACGAGGTCTCGAAAATTCTCAGCAGCAGGAACCATCTGACGCGAATGGGCTGGATCGGTGTGCATACCTCGAACTGGTGGAGGGATGTAGCGGGGACCCGAACTCCTCTGCTCCAGTTCAGCCCGATTTCCGTCCGATCCACTGGATCCACCGCTCGCTGATGCAGGGGGAGGTCCTTGACCAGGCTCGGGCACCGAGGTCGCCGGCGTGGATCCTCGTCCAGCCCCAAGTTCGCCCCACAATTCATCGAGGTCGACTCCGATGGTGAGCTTGACGTCGTCGATGCGCCATACAGCTGATCCAGCTTGCTGTCCAGCTTGGCGAAGGCGTTGACCACCTCCTCGTCGCGCTCCGTTGTAGCCTTGGCGAGGGCGGCATCGAAATCCGCGTGCAGGTACTCGTAAATCCATAGCTTCTGCCCGGCGGCGCACGGCGAGGCGGGTGTGGCGGGGAGGTATATGTGGCTCCAAGATGGGACGGCTCTGATGCCAGATTCTGAAGTCTAGGGTTTGTATTTAGCCATGGCCATGGATTCGAGCTACAAGGAGGGATTACAAGAGGAATTGCTCTCGTAAGAGCCACACACCACACACGCCACCTAGTCGTTATCCTCTTCGCCGCCTCTTCTGTCTTGGATCAGGGTATTTGTAGTTCGACACTCTAGGCCCATTCTGGCCCAGCTAGCCGAGCCGGAAGGCGAGGCTGTCTCTTGGGCCTGCTCTTCTCTTCTGTCGGCCCTTGGCCCGTCTCGGGATCGCTGACACATTCTCGATTGATCCTTTTACCTCAACATGATATACGGTCAGAGGAGTGATTCCATGGGAAATTTAGGTATCTTTCTTATAATAGCCAAATTTTCACAAATTAACTGACAAGGTAAGTACTTATTCATATACCTTCATTAATCCAAATGTAATGCGCCCACCATCTGCTTTGCTGTTAGCCTTCACAAGCGCACTCAGGATTTGTTTGTTGTAGTACTTTATCCTGGGTACTGCTTTCTGATCTAGTTGAATGAAACCTGTGTCGACGGAGTCGAAATAAAGAATCTGTTGTACAAATAACTGACACTAAAACCACATTTTTAAGATAGCAACGTACTATGCATATTGAATTCTTAACATACCTCTGGTAGAGCAGGGCACCCATGTAGTGTTATGTTAAGCAGTGCATTCTCCCGGTTCAGTTTCCTGGCGCCGCTTATTATCTCATCAACAGCATATTTCCCCCAATTGACATCATTCAGATCAGGATGAAGTATCACCATCATATATGAATTCCTGTTCACACAGCATTTCCTCTCCACAGGACCAAGCGCAATAGAAAGGTAAAGCATTGCAAACGCTCTCTCTGTGCGTGCAGCGCCCTCATAATTTAATTCCACCCACTTCTTACTTTCTCCCAACAACAGTGCGACCAGTTCAGAAATTGTTATTTCTTCAGTTACGCCGTACAGTTTCAGTATGCTTCGCACAGCTTTGATTTCACTTTGGCTTGGGGCACCTTCAGAAACTGGAATCGTTTTTGAACCACCCATTCTGTTCCCAGTTATGTTAGCTGCCGCAGCTTCTGTAATATCAACTATGTCACAATCATCTACGCCAATTCTCAGAGCACGGTCATCAGGCATTACATTGAGCATCAACCATGCTGAATGATTAAGGTCTGTGTGCACCATCTTGTTAATCCACTCTACTCCTGCAATGCCTAAATTTCTAATTATGCCTAAATTTCTGTGTGAACTCCGGTCTATACTTGCGAAGGAGCTTTGCCATCCGACATAACATGAAGGGTGAGAGGTGGTCCTTGCAGTTGCAGAAGGTCGCGGCAGCGGGCGTAGCTGGGTGCACCAAGGTGAGGGGTTTCCTGCCGTAGTCGCACACATCAACAACGATGCAGGGAGCCGTTTGCTGTGTGATGCGCTGGATGAACGGCGGGGAGAGGATGTCTTGCCGAAGAAGCACAACGGACGATTGTGGAGAAGTCGGAGCGAGCCACGATCTCAAGCCGGAGATCGGTCGGGAGCGTGACTATTGCCGCGGTCTCCGGCGCTGGTGCTCGTATGCTGTTACGTCGGCGTGTCCGTGGCGCCATGTAGCTCTCCTGTGCAGGATCGAGTACGTATCCATGGCGGCTACCGGTAGGCATTATTATATGGAAAGCAAACAGGAAAAGAAGGAAAAGCCACGAACGTGTTAATTTGAGTTGGACTGTTGGAAAAGGAACGATCGATGGAAAACAAAGATGTGTATACGTACGTACCTAATGCATCGTCATGGCGCCTAACCGTACGTGCCCAACGCAACACTAGTCCACGGGACATACGAATTTAATTCCAAAGAAAGATGTCCCAGCAGCTCATGGCCCAACGGGGTCGACTGCTTCTGTCTTCTAGTTTTCATTCTTCCAACCGAAGAAAGAAAAAGCGATCTCCCTTGCCCACCGCCAGGGGAGTCCGTCTGCCGCCATTCTTCCGGCGGCTCCCTTCTGCTGGCGATCTCGGTCGTCAGTGGTAAGGGGGTCACAGGATTCACGCGCGTGGATCGTTTTAGGCCCTCGTAGTCTAGTTTTTGTATGTTGTTCATCGACCTGGCTTCGGCGGCAGCGAAGATGGTGCTAAACAAAGATTTTTCAGATCCTTCCCTGATGATGCGATCAGTCCAATGGTTGGAGATGAATTTGAATACCAGTATGTTCAAGTAAGGATGGAGTGGTTGTGACGGCATCCTCGTGGTGGACTTGTGTCTTCGGGCTCCGGTGTTGGGACGGTGTTTGCTCCAGCACCAACGTGGAGCTTGGAGGAAGTCCAGGAGCGAATGCACATTGTAGTCTTTATCAACGACATGTGAAAGATAGTGGATCGTGTGTTGGGTTCGTGGATGACATGTATGGTTTCCTCCTCCGGCGGGAGTGCTAGATTTGGAGTTCGATGGCGTGTTCGAGGTGTTGCCCCGGTCAGAGTAGTTCAATGGTAATGGTCTCATCTTTGGTGAGCCACTTTGTAGGTCCGCAAAGCTGCATATTAGCAATGAAGCCGCGTCGAGCTCGGGCGAGGAGGTGATACGTTATTTTTATTTTCCTATGGTGGCATCAGAGGCATGTGATAGGCCTTGGTGCCAAGTTCGGTCTTGGTTGTATTTTTCTTTCTTAGCTAGTGTTTCTTTGTGCAAAGACTAGCGTTTTGTTGTCTTTTTAGTTTTTTCATGTCGGTGTGTATATACTATGATTCCTATGATACTCCCTCCATTCCTAAATATAAGGTGTATTAGTTTTTTAAAAAGTCAACGGTTGTCTATGTTTGACCAACTTTACAGCAAAATATATAAAGATTTATAATACTAAATATATAAAATGTAAAAATATAGTTCATGACGAATCTAGTGATAATGA
>NW_021182378.1:0-986 GCF_002162155.2 Triticum dicoccoides | reverse complement strand
GATTGCATGTGATGTTTATCATGTTTATACATCTTATTTGCTTAGAACGACGGTAGTAAATAAGATGATCCCTTACAACAATTTCAAGAAGTGTTCTCCCCTAACTGTGCACCGTTGCGACAGTTCGTGTTTCGAAGCACCACGTGATGATCGGGTGTTAGATTCTAACGTTCACATACAACGGGTGTAAGACAGATTTACACACGCGAAACACTTAGGGTTAACTTGACGAGCCTAGCATGTACAGACATGGCCTCGGAACACGGAGACCGAAAGGTCGAACATGAGTCGTATAGAAGATACGATCAACATGAAGATGTTCACCGATGATGACTAGTCCGTCTCACGTGATGATCGGACACGACCTAGTTTGACTCGGATCATGTAATCACTTAGATGACTAGAGGGATGTCTATCTGAGTGGGAGTTCATAAGATGAACTTAATTATCCTGAACATAGTCAAAAGGATTTTTGCAAATTATGTCGTAGCTCATGCTATAGTTCTACTGTTTAGATATGTTCCTAGAGAAAAATTAGTTGAAAGTTGATAGTAGCAATTATGCGGACTAGGTCCGTAAACTGAGGATTGTCCTCATTGCTTCATAGAAGGCTTATGTCCTTAATGCACCGCTCAGTGTGCTGAACCCCAAACGTCGTCTGTGGATGTTGCGAACATCGGACATACACGTTTTGATAACTACGTGATAGTTCAGTTAAACGGTTTAGAGTTGAGGCACCAAAGACGTTTTTGAAACATCGCGAAACATATGAGATGTTTTGAGGGCTGAAATTGGGATTTCAGGCTCGTGCCCATGTCAAGAGGTATAAGACCTCCGATGACTTTCTTAACCTGCAAACTAAGGAGAAAAGCTCAATTGTTGAGCTTGTGCTCAGATTGTCTGAGTACAACAATCATTTGAATCGAGTGGGAGTTGATCTTCCAGATAAGACAGTGATGGTTCTCCAAAGTCATTGCCACCAAGCT
>NW_021182377.1:0-1258 GCF_002162155.2 Triticum dicoccoides | reverse complement strand
TGTACGCATGGCACGAATGCTGCTTTGATTGGGCTTGGGCGGAGGCCGGACTGCTAGTCGCGCTCTTGGCGTGCCTGGTGATCCTGTTGCGGGGTGCTCCGGACTCGCTTGACGGTGCTCGAGGTTGTCGTCGCCGGATTGGTGGTTTGTCAGAAGAGGCGTTAAAATCCTTGTGCTTCACCTTCCTTATTGTAGCGACGTCCTTGCAGTGTGCATTGCCGCCAGGCTTCATCCTGCGAGCTTAAGTTGTCGGCGCATCGACCGGCTGAGGTGGCGGAAGCGATCTCAGACTAGTTTTCTCATAGTAGTGCACGTGGCAATATAACCGAGAGTCATACAACTTGCGTCACATGTTCAGTTTAGTGTTAGAACTTTGAAAATACAGTTTTGTGATCGCCTAACTTGGGTCAAGCGTGCAGATGCGATCATAATATACGTATGCGGACGTATCCATGTGTATGACCCCACTATCAGATTGCGATGGCCTGATGTATTTTTGCACAAAACACCCTGATATTTTTTATTTAAAAATAGTCTATTTTAAAAAGAGTCAACTACCGCGATATATTTTTGCACAAAACGCCCCCTCATAATTTTATTTACTAGGAATAAGACAACAACATACTATACATATATGCGGAAATTAACAGTTTAACACGACATGGGCTAGCAAATACAACACTTCAGGTCTGGACATCTAATACGGATAACGCACCTCTATGCATGTGGAGCTTAAATGGTGTGCGGGATTGCGGCCCATTCTACACACGCTATTTTTGACATATTTGTAAAACGTAAGTAATGAAGTTATGTTTAAATATTTGTGTGTTAAAAATGCTATACATAAAAATGATGATTACTAAAGTAAAGTTTTTTTAATATAAACGTGTGTATTATATAAAAATAATAAGTAAAATATTTTTTAAACCTAAGTATCATATAAACATGTGTGTTATGTGCGTACTACATATTTGGTTTTCAAAAGTACAATTCAAATATATCATTTTAATTATAGAAGCACTTAAATAATTGTATGCACATTTGTTTAGTTTAATGTTTGTATAATTAAAACTATTCATAATTTAAAATTTAAACTGTTAATATGAATATTCAATCATGTCTAATAATTATGTATAATTTAAATACTAGCCGCAAGTGTGTACATTTTTGGATTCATTAAACACATTTACTTAGTAAATATTTTTTATATGATACACATGTTTATATTGGAAAGTTTTTGTTTATCAATCATCATTTT
>NW_021182376.1:0-1728 GCF_002162155.2 Triticum dicoccoides | reverse complement strand
CAGGTGTCTCTCCTCCGCGGCCTTATGAGGCTTGCGAGGTTGCTTAGCTTGCACACATGAAAGGCACTTAGAACCTTTGGCTAAAGTGAAACTCGGGATTAAATCCAACTTGGCTAGCCGCGTCATAACACCAAAACTAATGTGACAAAGACGTGAATGCCAAACTTCAGATTCATTAACATTCGAATGAATATGGTTCACGACTTTATTACAAAAATCTGCTAGGGAAAGGCGGAACATCCCTCCGCTCTCATAACCTTTTCCAACAAAGAGTCCATATTTTGTAACAACTAATTTATTAGACTCGAAAACCAACTTAAACCCTTCTCTACATAGAAGGGAGCCACTAACGAGGTTCTTCTTGATGGCGGGGACATGCTGCACGTTCTTCAGCTGCACGATCCTTCCCGAAGTAAACTTCAGATCGACCGTGCCAACACCATGAACAGAAGCACTCGCGCCATTCCCCATCAATACGGACCCGTGACCTGTGACCTGGTAAGAAGTGAACAATGAAATGTCAGCACACACATGAACACCTGCACCTGTGTCCACCCACCAATCGTTGGGTTGAAACACTTAAAAAACAGTAAATAAATTACCGTACCCAGATGCACCATTCTCATTGTTGCCCACAATCATGTTGACAGACTTGGAGTCCTGTCCTGACTTCTTGTACTTGTTTGGGCACTTGTTGGCCCAATGTTCAACCGAACCACAAGTAAAGCAGCCCTCGTCCTTCTTGTTCTTCTTGAAGGTCTTCTTACCCTTCTTCTTAAAGTCGGTATTGTGTTGGACACCGTTCTTTCCCTTGGGCTTGTGGGAGTTGAAGTTCTTCTGGTTCACCATGTTGGCAACAGAAGTCCCTTCGGCCCCTTTTCGGTGCGAGTCTTTTGCCCTCGAATTCTGCTCAACACTCAGATGGCCAATGACATCCTCCACAGAGAATTCACGCCTCTGATGTTTCAGAGTGGTGGCAAAGTTCCTCCAGGAATTAGGGAGCTTAGCGATTATGCAGCCCGCGACAAACTTGCCTGGTAACTCGCACTTGAGAAGCTCAAGTTCCTTAACAATGCATATTATCTCATGAGCCTGCTCCAATACAGGACGGTTTTCAACCATCTTGTAATCGTGGAACTGCTCTATAATATACATCTCGCTCCCTGCATCGGCGGCCCCGAATTTAGATTCGAGCGCCTCCCACAAGTCCTTGGCGACATGCACATGTAAATATGTGTCGACCAGTTTATCTCCGATCACGCTAAGAACCGCTCCGAGAAACACAACGGTAGCCTCCTTGAACGCCTTCTCCTGTTCAGGAGCAATCGTTCCCGTGGAGACACCGGTGACCCAGAACACGTTCATAGCCGTGAGCCATAACGTGGTCTTAGTCTGCCAACGCTTGAAGTATGTACCGGTAAACTTATCCGGTTTCAGTGCAGCGGCAAAGCCACTTGCCGAGAAATTCCTACACATAATAGGTTTTTGGATTGTTGAGTAAATAGGCAATTTCTCGATTAAATTAATCCATGAGTAAATCACTAGAATGGCATTGACTAAGTTGATGACGTACTGACTCTGATCTAAACATGCACGTACTAAGCAAACAGTAGACAAATCTACACATACTGCTAGTACTGCTAATATGAAAATAATCAGGAGCGGGATAAACGAGTTATACCCTCCAGTAGGCCACGCAGAGGCCGCGGCTTTGGTGGCAGCAGCGGC
>NW_021182375.1:0-1726 GCF_002162155.2 Triticum dicoccoides | reverse complement strand
CCATGCCATTTATTTAGTTGAGTTAAAAAAATAAATGACATGATGGCATGATGGCATGATGCAAAGCAAAAATAAAAGGGCAAGCACAAATGAAACAAAAGGCGAAACCCGGAATATATGGAAGTCTTCTCGAGCATCGGTCTCGGGGCGTTACAACACTCCACCACTACGAGAGGGTCTCATCCCGAGATCTAGAATGGCATCGGAGGGAAAAAATGGAAGAGAAAGAGAAGAGGTAAAACTAAGTTGCTTCTTTGACAAACGAGTGAAACCAAAGGACCTTGAAAAGGTTAAGCCATTTCGAGAAAAGAATACAACGGAGATGAACAAAGTTGAAAACACTCCGTTAGAAAAGAGGAACAAGGAAGAAACAACTTCGAGCAGCACTCCGGTTGAAAAATTATGCAAGACTTGATAAGATGAAAAGAACTTGAGCAGAGGGCACAACACTCCGGTTAAATGTATAAACCGAGAAAAGAACACGGTCCTGAGAAAACAAGAAGATGGGTGAAAAGAACAACACCACAATGCCTGCAGAACGAAAGAATAGAATATAGATAATTGAAATAAAAGAATGGAGAAGAAAATGCCAACTTCTGCCACAAAAGAGCTTGAAAAGGCATCCTCAGGAGAAAAGTCGAATGGAGTTGTTGGAACACCAACAACGAAAATAGTAGGCTTGATATGGTCTTATGGAGAACATCTCAAAACTAAGAGGTGAAATTCTGCCACTAACGGAAACAATAGATTGGATTGATATAAATAAAGAGACGAGACTATATTTCACCGGGAGGATAGATGAAGAACTTGGGTCACTTATAAGCACCATAATTAGCAACAATCCTTAGGGAAGGCTTTAGGTGGAATATAACCCAAGATAACTCCAACGAAGAGGTTGATGGATTTAATATATCTCATTCTTAACAACATGTGAATCATGAAGCATGAACTCAAATTATCAAGAATGACATAAATACCACCTCCAATGATATGGATGAAAGAAATGCACTCCGGAATGCGAGATGAAGAATGCTTGAGCTCCTTAAAAGGAATCTTGATGAGAACTTGGAGAAGGAATTAAATCCTTGATGAACCATCATGTAGAACCTTCATGAAGAACTCCGGTAACAAAAGGATGATCACACGAAAGGAAAGAGAAGTTGAAACCACAAGGTGAAGTCCTGTGATGATTTAGATGAATCTCCGTGGTGATATAATCTCGTCCTCAGGGCACACTCAGATAGTCCAAACTTCCGGTAGGCCAGCCCAGAGTTGCCCCTGGTGGCCACCGGCGGCTGACGAGGTGGACCAACACTCAGAGGAGCACTGGCCCGGGGGGGGGGGGTTAAATAAAGATGATCCTTGGGCTCCGGAAACCCAAGGGAAAAATAGGCTAGGTGGCAAATGGTAAAACCAAGGTTAGGCATTGCTGGAGGAGTTTTATTCAAGGCGAACTGTCAAGCGGTTCCCATTATCACCCAACTAGCAACGCTATAAGAGGGGCTGAGCAAAGCGGTAACATAGCCAATCAACGGTTTGCTAGGACATGGTGGGTTAGAGGTTTGACATGGCAATATGGGAGGCATGATAATCAAGTGGTAGGCATCATAGCATAGGCATAGCAAAAGAGCGAGCATCTAGCAAACAAAGATAGAAGTGATTTCGAGGATATGATCATCTTGCCTGCAAAGTTGTCAAAGTTGACTTGATCCTCATGAGCAAACTC
>NW_021182374.1:0-1415 GCF_002162155.2 Triticum dicoccoides | reverse complement strand
CGAGTCTTAGGAAGAAAAATGAAAGTTTGCAACACAAATCGACGAGATGACGTTGCGGGATTCTCGGGAGATGAACTACGATAGCAAGCTCCAAAACAAGAGCTGGTTCTGCTACAAACATGTGAACACATTGTCCCAGACAAGCATGACCACGTGGTAGTCTTATAATAAAACACTACCGAGTTCAGGAGGGGGAACCATCAACGAGGGTATCGAAGTCCTTACATAAGTCCGGATTAGCTCTTATGAAGGAACTCCTTCTCCTTGAACAAATCAATCAGTGGCTTGGTGTGCTAGGGATACATATAGATTGAAGGTTGCAAGTCTTCAAACCACAGCATTCTTCGCACGTGTGCATGACTGATTTGGGATGATTCCAAAGAAACAAAACAATCTTCCTCAAATTCATGGCGGCAACTTGAATTATATGCTCATGAATTAGGGAAAACCACTACTTTCATTCAAACATATGCTTCATGAACGAAACACAAAGAAATGCTTACACAAGTTTCCAACACTAGGTTGATGTTCAACATGATTCATGGGGGGAGACAAAATGCTACTGATGGGCTCAACAGCAACTCATCGGAATTTCCATATCACTGGACTTCCACCATCATGTGAACACGGTGATAGCATTGGTCAGACCAAAGATGTAATGGTGTATGCTCGAGGGATCAACCACGAGTAGCACAACATTACGAGCATCGTTGGTACTGATTTGATTTCACGATAGCCCACACTCAAATCAAGGGATTGATAAGACAATAGGTCCAGCAACTGATCACAGGGACCAATCGATGAAGATATCATCTTTCTTCAACACACACTACACAAGATTATCCCTTTGGAACGAACTAAGTCAGGCAAGCTTTTATCTTCCAACTCTCCAAGTTGTTGTCTAGCTTAACCAACTAGCTCAGGGATATCTAACACGGATTCTTGGAGAGAAGGTGGTTCACAAGAAACCAACTTGATCACGAACTCAACATAGCGGTCAGGTGACAACCCGGTAACACCTCCAAGAAGATATTTGGAAAGTCACGAACCACCGGTATGTTACTAAGCTCGAGAACAATCTTGCTTTTTAGGGCAAGACGATATGATCAAATGAGTGAGGACTTGACAAGATCCTAACTCATCAATCGAAGGGTGCACCGAAATAAGGACTAGGTAGCACGATCAGTCTTAGAAGGATGATTCGAAAACCAACATACTAAGAATGAAATTATTATCCTTTAACTACCAAGCAACAGAGTTGCTAGCAGTATTGATTTCACACATCACAATTCATTTGTCGGTATTCCGGTTGCATCAACACGAGGGCCGAGGAATGAACAGTGATGGCAAGAAGTATCACTGTACCAAGAGTTCATGGGATGGTGTGCAATTCCTATAACAATCTCGATATAAAA
>NW_021182373.1:0-1115 GCF_002162155.2 Triticum dicoccoides | reverse complement strand
GGGAGAAACCACTGCCACCTTTGCTCTTCTGCTGATACGGCTGACGGAACGGAGGAGGAGGAAGCCAATACTTCTGCTGCTTGACCACTTGAGTAGAGGAAGACGGAGTAACATCTCTGGCACGCTTCCTGGAAGCATCACATCTCATCTGAGCAGCCTCTTGCTTCAGTGCCATGTTGTAGAACTCATCGTATCTCAACGGCTCAAAGAGGACAAGAGCGAGCTGAATTTCCTCACGAAGACCACCCCTGAACTGATAGATCATGCTCTTCTCATCAGGAACATCCTGCTTGGCAAAACGGGCGAGCTTCTGGAACAACTTGTTGTAGTCATAGACAGACAAAGAGCCTTGCTTCAGATTGCGGAATTCCTGACGCTTACTCTCAACCACACTTTGAGGGATGTGATGAGCGCGGAAATCTTGACGGAAATCGTCCCAAGTGATCAGACATCCACCTCTGGAATCCTTGTACTGCTGGAACCACTCTGCAGCCTGATCTTTGAGCTGGAAAGAAGCGAACTTGACGAAATCTTCAGGCCTGACGTTGCTACATTCAAAATGCTTGCCCAAATCCACTAGCCAATCGTCAGCATCGGTAGCCTCAACACAACCGCTGAACGTCTTTGGGCCATTAGCAAGGAACTAGTTCAGAGTAGCAAAGTGGTGCTGATTATGGCCTTGATTCCCTTGACTGCCTTGATTGCGCTCTTGAAGGATTTGCATGATCAACTGTGTGTTTGCATTAGTAGCGGCCATCACAGCTTGCCATGCTTCCGGAGGAGGCGGAGGTGGAGGCGGATTAGGATTCGGAGTCGTGCGCGTTGGAGGAGCCATCCTGAAGAGGTTGACCACCATTAGCACATAGATAGACAACAATATAGAAGCTGAATCCAACGGAATGAAAATTGCAACATATAGTCTTCACATCCGAACAAAATGAACGAATGCATTCCTCTTCAAATGGTCACATATCCATAAATTGAGAAACCACGAAGAATTAAGGAAGAAAAATAATTCAACAAGGTACGGATCAAGAACGAATAATCGGTAAGAAATCCCAATCTCAAACCAATATCCGTGGAAGAAGAACTAGAGCTACTAGAACTCCCACCTA
>NW_021182372.1:0-2297 GCF_002162155.2 Triticum dicoccoides | reverse complement strand
CAGTCCACCGTAGCCTCACCGTAACTGAAAAAAACGTCTTATATGCAGCTCTGACTCACGCGTCGTTGACATTGCTGTCGCGCATGAGAAGACAAGGATTCCCTCTACCGCCGGCCTCCTTCCGGTTCCCTTCGTCGCTGCTGACGAGCATGCACCAAATTCCCCTGCCTTTTATATCAGTGCTGATGAGGACTTGTTCCCCAACCGAAGGAATGGATCAAGGCTACGGGATCCAGTCGGCGAGACCCCCTACCGCATCAGCTTGCTGAAAGTATGGTGGGGTAGCAAGGACGAGCTGCTCATTGGCACCCAGCCCCCACGGACGAAAGCCACCTAAACACTACTAGAGAAAACCTTATACATAGAATCTTACCAGCAACACGTTTTGAAGTAAGGCGCTACTGCTATTTAGCAGTAGCGCGTGTCAATAAAACGCGCTGCTTAAATCAACATAGCAGTAGCGCGTCTGAAGTAAACCGCGCTACTGCTATAATTGCCACGACCTCGCCGCCAAGCTAGTTATAGCTGTAGCGCCTTATTCTAAACTGTGCTACTACTATTGATCTTAACAGTAGCCCCTTTTGACAAAGCTCACTACTGCTAAGTTTAGTCCCACCTCGTCGCCTTCGCTCCTTGCACCTAAATTTAGTCCCAACTCGCTCCGCAAATAGGGTGTTTACCACCTTAAATATGTCACTTCTCAAACTATCACAACCACTTGGTCTTCATTGAACTCTATATATGTGTAGGATTTGTGGCCGCAATATGCGTCTTCTCCGGTTCTGCTTTAGCTTCACCTTCTGTTATGAGTAACTTGCAAAACCACCACCACATGCTATTAATTCTGATATGTCGCAAGTTATTGATGATGCTACTTCTAGTATGAATGATGCTTATGTTGATGCTAGTACCATGCTCGATAATGATGATGTGCCACTTGGTGAATTTCTTGATGAACAAATTGCTAGAGTAATACAACATGATGTTGTTAAATCTGATGATGAACTTGAAACTGAAACTCCTGAAACACTTGCTAGAGCTAGCCCTTCTAGTTATGAATTGACTAAGGTACCGGAAGGCTATGTTATGAGTGAAGAGGAAACTAGAGATATTCTTGCTTCTAAGGATAGAGATGATCTAGAGAAATTATTACACAAGTATAAAGGAAAATCTCTGAATGCTAGAATGAAATGTGATCCTAAGTTTGCTACTTCGCCTATCTTCATTGATGATAAAGATTATGAATTCTCTGTCGACCCAGGGTTAATTACTTTGGTTGAATCTGATCGTTTCCATGGTTATGAAACTAAAACTGTTATGGCACATCTTGCTAAGTTGAATGATATAGCCACCCTTTTTACTCATGATGAGAAAAAGTGATACTAGTTTACTATCAAATTATTTTCTTTCTCATTAAAGGGTGATGCTAAAGCTTGGTACAATACTCTTGCTCCTGGTTGTGTGCGTAGTCCCTGGGATATGATTTACTACTTCTCTGGAAAAACAATCCTGCTCATAAAAAACAAGCTGCCTTACGGGAAATATTTAACTTTGTTCAAACTTAAGAAGAGGGTCTCCCACAAGCTTGGGCGGAGGCTTTGCCAGTTACTTAATGCTTTGCCTGATCATCCTTTTAAGAAAAATGAAATACTTGATATGTTCTATAATGGACTAACCGATTCTTCTAGGGACTTCCTAGATAGTTGTGCTGGTTGTGTTTTCAGGGAACGAACTATTTCTCAAGCTGATGAATTATTGAATAACATATTGAAAAATTATGACGATTGGACTATTCCTGAACCACCGCCTAAACCCACTCCAAAGAAGAGGGGAATATTATATCTCAGTCCTGAAGATATGCAAGATGCAAAGAAATCTATGAAGGAAAAAGGTATTAAAGCTGAGGATGTTAAAAAATTACCTCCTATTGAAGAAATACATGGGCTTGATACACCACCACTGCCTAAGGTGGTAGAGGTAAATTCTCTTATGAAGTTCAATGAAAATGATAATCCTCACAATATGCATCCTAGCCAATGCCTTTATGAGTTTGAAAACTACATTAGAAAACAAGACCAGTTCAATGCAAATATTATGAAACAATTGAAATATATTTCTGATATGATTGCTCGCTTGAGTGACTTGTTATTTAGAATCTAAAATGATGTTAGAGGTGTTGGAAAACATGCTTCTATGGTTCAAACCCAGTTAGAACAAGTTGCTAAATCACAAAAAGAATTACTTGATGAAATGAATCATAATATACATGACTTTGCTGTTAGAGTTGCAACTAGAGG
>NW_021182371.1:0-1122 GCF_002162155.2 Triticum dicoccoides | reverse complement strand
GTTCGAATTAAGTTGTACCGGATTCGTGAAGTTGCTATGAATGTTTGACATGAATGATGTGATTTATGTTAATTGTTGTTTCCTGTGATTTAGTCATTTATATGAATGTAGATATGAATGTTTGACATGAATGATGAAATCTGTACTTAGTCATTTATATGCACAGGGAGCCAGACGCCAGGGTCCTTGGCGTCTGGCTGTAAGTCAGGGGACCAGACGCCAGGGTCCTTGGCGTCTGGCTGTAAGTCAGGCGACCAAACGCCAGGGTCCTTGGCGTCTGGCAGTCTACTGACACCAGAAACAGGGTAAAGCAGGGGAGCCAGACGCCAGGGTCCTTGGCGTCTGGTCCTGGTGCAGACAATACTTGCTTTTTCACTTGTAGTTTTGTCTTTTCACTTGTAGTTTCGAATAACATACATACATAAGCATTGCATAGTCTTTTCATAACACTATAGTTGACAAATGACAAACATAGTTCAAATTACAAACTTAGTTCATGACCATGATGGTCTACGATACAATGTCTCGAATGACATAGCAAATTACAAACATAGTTCAAATTACACAAATAGTCTCGAATGACATAAGTAGTTCATGACCACGATGGTTGAAACGACATGAACATCACATATAACTCGGTTTCCTGTAGCAATGCAAGTCAACAACCCTTTTCCATTTCCATTCTTCCAGCATTTCTTGAATCTTGTCATCATCAGTTATGTCAACCAATTTTCTTTCCCCGGGGCCATCTGACTTCCTCCTGCTGACGTAGTACACAAAATCCTCTTCCTTCAACCCTTGCCTCAACATGAATTTAGTCTTCAACCAATCGAAAGTGAGGTCCACTTGACTAACTTGCACAATACATGGAGACAAGCCATGCACATGAACAACAGGGCTAAGCACCCACTGAGTTTCGTTAGCCATCTACAGCACACAAATCTCTTAGTAGCTAACCTATGATACATTAAACCACGAGGAAAACAAACTAGGGTTTTCACAAAAGTATGATAAATTAAACCAACCAAAAAATGGGGGTGGAGTTGATTTACCTTCTAGTCTCGAAATCCTGAAGATCCAACGGTCAAACCGGACCGATTTGTGAGAGATCTGAGGGGGGGG
>NW_021182370.1:0-1336 GCF_002162155.2 Triticum dicoccoides | reverse complement strand
AAGCACTCGCCTAAGTTACAAAAATCCTACCGAGTGGTAAGCCAGCCTTCCACTCGGGGGCTTAGCTACAAATCCGTTTCGGCTAAGTTATCAAAATCCTACCGAGTGAAGAGCAACCCTCTCACTCGGAGGCTTAGCTGCAGTCCAAGCACTTGCCTAAGTTATCAAAATCCTACCGAGTGTAGAGCAACCCTCTCACTCGGAGGCTTAGCTGCAGTCCAAGCACTCGCCTAAGTTATAAAAATCCTACCGAGTGTAGAGCAACCCTCTCACTCGGAGGCTTAGCTGCAGTCCAAGCACTCGCCTAAGTTATTGAAATCCTGCCGAGTGAAGAGTAAACCTCTCACTCGGGGGCTTAGCTGCAGCCCAGTGCTCGCCTAAGTGGACTGAAGAATAAGTCGATTGCAGTAAAGGCGCCTTGCTTTGAACCTGCAAAAGACATTTCGAGCCAAAGGCAATCATATTCAAGCACCAAATTCAAGTTTGAATCGATATCTAAAGGAACCGAGAGTGCTCAGGCGATAAGCCTATTAAAGTTTATCGGTTACAATTCCACTCGGCATACCGAGGCAAATTTAAAAGCGTCGAGCCAGAAGAAGTTTTTTACCCCTCCTGTGGAGGGCTGGAAGGAGCAACGAATTCATCAAGGTCAATTCCGTCGGCGATCCGAGTGGCAGCTGCAAGGAAAGTTTCCATAAAGGACCTGAAGTCGTGCTTCTTGGTATTGGCCACCCGAAGGGCCGCCAGCTTCTCTTCTCGTGCGTCCTTACAGTGGACTCGGGCAAGACACAGAGCAACATCTGCACCACACCGAGCCGAGGACATCTTCCATTCCTGCACTCGACCAGGGATCGTCTTCAACCGGGCCATCAGCGATTCAAGGTCATTCTGAAGTGTCTCCTCAGGCCAAAGCGTCGAGTCGATGCGAGATGTGGCGGCCTTCAGCCTTGCGAGATAGTCCACGACAGCTGCAACACGGGACTCCAGTCGGAGAACATCCATGGCAACTTCATCGTTCACCGGAGAATTGACGGGGTCGAGGTTTGGCTCCAGCCGGCTAGTTTCTTCTTCAAAGTTTTGACAAAATTCTGCAAGGGTGATCACTAAGTCAAGGAGATGGTCGAATGGAAAAATCACAATTGGAAATGTCTGCCAAGCATAGAGGTTTACCTTCAAGCATAAGAAACAGCTTCTTGGCAAGTCCACTCAGGAAGGCCTCCAGATCAGTTTTCTTCCCAGTCAATTTGGCGACTTGGTCGGTCAGGGCAGCTTTATCAGTTTTCAGTCGACTGACCTCCTTGTTGGCAATCCCAAGAGCAGCTTTCAGATTGGTATT
>NW_021182369.1:0-1002 GCF_002162155.2 Triticum dicoccoides | reverse complement strand
TTTTAGAGTCCGTACGTGTGGGGAAACAAGAGATATGGTTGATTTCGGACCCCTCCACCAAGGGCCACGAAATCCACCCCCTCTTCCTCCATATATACAGCCCTTAGGGCATCGTTTAGACCTTGGGTTTTGTTTAGATTAAAAGTTCGCCATAGCTGCAACTTCGCGTACTTCGTTTGTGTTCAACGACCAGACAAAGGCGTCACAGAACCCCACCTTGATCAATAAAGCTTTCATCTTATATTCGCAATATCCAGATTGCAATCTCAGTTTCTTGCTTGTTCTTCGTTTGCTCGCAGGAAACAGACCCTCGTGGTCAGGTTGATCGTGCTCCGGCGTGGTCAATAACCTCTCGGAGTTGGTTTAGCGATTGCTAAGGCGCGACGTCCTCGCACGTTCGTAGTCGGATCGTCAAAGTCGACTTCCACCAAAGCGAAATCCACCATCTCATCGAAAGACGGGACACCTTTGCCTCTATCATTTTGTGAGAGATTTCAGCACCATTGCTGCACCTCTCAATGAGCTTACAAAGAAAGATGTGCCTTTTCTTTGGGGTACCGCACAGGAAGAAGCCTTCTCGGTATTGAAAGATAAGTTGACACATGCTCCTTTACTCCAACTTCCCGATTTTAATAAGACTTTTGAGCTTGAATGTGATGCTAGTGGAATTGGATTAGGCGGTGTGTTATTACAAGATGGCAAACCTATTGCATACTTTTCTGAAAAATTGAGTGGGCCTAGTCTGAATTATTCTACTTATGATAAAGAATTATATGCTCTTGTTCGGACTTTAGAAACATGGCAACATTATTTATGGCCCAAAGAATTTGTTATACATTCTGATCATGAATCTTTGAAACATATTAAAAGTCAAGCTAAACTGAATCGTAGACATGCTAAATGGGTTGAATTCATTGAGACTTTTCCTTATGTCATTAAACACAAGAAGGGAAAAGAAAATGTTATGGCTGATGCATTGTCTCGCCGCTATACTATGCTTTC
>NW_021182368.1:0-2256 GCF_002162155.2 Triticum dicoccoides | reverse complement strand
AGCCTGAGGAGCCTCCCATTGATGCAGCCTGCACCTTCATGCTCAAATTGTTTGAACCAAGAAATGAAATGCTTTAATGATTGATGCTACATAGAACATAAATCATACATGTTTTAACACAAAGGTGTAGCAGTCTGTATGATAGCATGGTTTAAATCAAACACACAGACGGTGGTTTGGGCCGACAGAGAGGGGAAATGGTGCCCACCTGTACAGCAAGCAGAACACGTGTGGAGGAAGCGTTGGAGGAGGTAGGATTGGTCTTTGGTGGCAGCGGCCACTTCGAGCATCTTCCATCACAGTGGCAGTGCTTGCTGTCCTTGTGAACCAGCCATGCACAGCTATAAAAGAGAATAACAATATATTTTCTTGTTAGAGAAGAAGTGGACCACAATAGAACACTAAGTCATGATCTGTAACACAAACATACCATAGATTCAGTCTATAGGATCCAACCATTAGTTGAAACGACCATGGTGTAGTTGGCTACCAAACGGAATAGTTAATCATATGCTAGCAAGTACTCCCTCTGTCCGGAATTAATTGTGGCAGAAATGGATGTATCTAGACGTATTTTAGTTCTAGATACATCTACGTTTATCCATTTCCACGACAAGTAATTCAGGGCGGAGGGAGTATTAAATAATAATGCCCTATAACTACTGCAAGTACTGAAAAAAGAGCATGCAGTAGATGCTACTCTAAACAGGAAAGCAACAAATCAATTGGCAATCATCGTGTCCAATCAATTAAGCCTACAATTACAGTTATGAGCATGCCTGAAGCTATATAGCACATGACAGTATGTAGAACAGAAACAGTAAACCCTAGAAATTGGGGATTTTTGGAAATTAAGGTTGAACAGACAATTGGGTGCAATTGGAGCATCCAGAGACCATATAGAATGAGCCATTTAACCCTATACAACGCCCAATTGAGCCAATCGACCGGAGAAGTTGCTAAACACTAATTGGACATGGTCATGGCAGGATATGCCTCAATCAACAAATACTGATAATTAAATAAGTATAAACAATTTAAAAAATCATCAGCAAGAAAATGCAAGTAGACATCCCATCCACGGGTAGTGTTTGCCATACAAAATAACAAGTGCAAACCTATACTGCGTAGTAGTTCATTTAAGACAAGATTATGTTGTTTTCCTGATTGCCAGTATTACATGAAGGCTAGCATATAGATACACTGCATATCAGAAACCCTAATTCCAGAATGGCATCTTGTGTGTGAGAGCTGAATGCAAAGGGGGGAAAACACAAAAAAAAATTGTTGCTGGAGACCAGAAAAACCGACCTTGCGGTTGGATGCAAGTGTCATGGGCATTGACCTAGCTCTAGGAATCAAACAATCAAGAGAAAGAAATCACACACAGGCACACAACATGAGACTCATGTATATCACGAGAGCCAAAAACCAGAGAGAACATGCCATGCCATGATGGCCAGCACACAAGCACGCGCTTGAGAGAGCAGAGCGGAGAGGGGCTTACCCACGCTGGAGTGGAAGAAGAAGCGCATGGGTTGGTGGAGGCAATGCAAAACACAGCGTAGGAAGCCCCCCTCCTCCTCTCCCGGTGCGCGTTATATTTGCCACCCTTGTAAACCAGCCCATGGACGGCGAACTCTTGTGCACCTGCGTGAGGAAACAACATCAGTGAAGAAGATCAACTGGAAACAAACCAAAATGCATGTTTAACAATGTAAACAAATAGGCACACAAATAGGTACGGTTCGATGGCCGGCAAACAAATGTAGTTCTTCAAGAAAAACACATATTTAAACTAAAACCAAGACAAGAATTGTGAAATGGAGGGAGTATTAAATAATGCCCGAGAACTACCGTGAGTACTAGAACAAGAGCATAGAATCCATGCTAAACAGAAAACCAACGAACCCTTTAGTAATCATAGTGTCCAATCAATTATGCCTACAATAGCACATGACAGAATGTAGAATAGCAATGGTAATCCCAAGAAATTGGGGATTTTTGGAAATTACAGTTGTAAACAGCACCCAAATGAACCAAATCGACCACGAAAGTTGCTAACCCTAATTAGACAAGGTCATAGCACGAAGACCACAAACTCAGAGCAATTGGAGGTCATGAATAGACCAGCCATGCTAATTGTTATACACGAAACTAATGTAAAACAAATATAACCACAACCTTGCTGCTATTTAAAGTACTACTGTAACCATTCGTCATCACCGTTAACTAAGAATTTGTGTAAGACTATCT
>NW_021182367.1:0-1077 GCF_002162155.2 Triticum dicoccoides | reverse complement strand
CAGCAGCAACTCGTCTCTCCTCAGGATATTGTAAACATGTAAATCGTTGTTCAGTTTCTAACTCCCAAGTAAGATATATATCAGGAACATATCTACCCTCAAATGGTGGAATATTCAATTTCAGTTTAGGAATATGGACATCATCTCGTACCTGAGGTGGTGGTGCAGGCCTACCATTACGAATATATACCTGAGGTCGACCTGCTGGTGGTGGTATAGGTGGCTGCACGTAGTGTTGATTTTGATCAACCTCATCCTCATAATCTCCCACATAATCATCCTCCTCCGCATCAGCAGCAGGAGCCACAGAAGTATCAACAGCAGCACCAACAGTTTGGCCAAACGCAAGAGGAACACGGCTTGCTCGGCGGAGGTCTGCTTCGCGACGTGGAGGTAGTCGTTGTTGTTGTTGTTGGAGAGGTGCGTTAGCTGCAGCGGGTGGTGGTGGTGGAAGACGCGCGAGCAATTCATTAAACTTGTTATCAAGCTTTGTTTCGAACGTCTTCTCAAAGCCAGTGATCTTCTCCATGGCCTCTTCAAAATTGTTCAGCACATCTTGCACCTGTTCAGTCATCATTTGCTGAAACTTATCATGAAGCTCCTTGTTCGATAAATTCTCCCAGTCAATCTCGTCGGCTTGTGATCCTGGCATGGTTAACAGCAATAGAAACACACAAGAATATGATCCTAGAGACTACGAACAAGTGGTGCTGGTGGGTGTCACAAATCCGTCAAGCAAATCTCAAATTCTTACCAGTTCTTACCCAGCAGCAGGCGGTGATCGGCAACCGTTGTAGTCAAAAACTCTCAAAGCTTGGATAGAGCGATTACCAGGGAGAGTCAAACGCACGGCGTAGATGTATGTGGAGCTGGGAAGGCTTATAATATGGTAGCAAAAAGGGTCAGCAATAATCAATTCAGAGATGCAAAGTTGAATAAACGCTCAACGACGGTACTGTGCTGGTCCTAGGCTAGACTGTGCTAGAGACGCGAGCCTAGAACACTAACAAAATCACGGCGCGGCACGTAAACAAGGGAAAAGCACACTCTGGAAAAAAAAATTCGCTCTTTTTTTTT
>NW_021182366.1:0-1121 GCF_002162155.2 Triticum dicoccoides | reverse complement strand
GGCCAGCCTAAGTGTCCCGGAGCAGTAGCAAGCTACCATGGCTCGGTGGAAACACTAGGAGACATTTCCCGGTAAGAGAGGCTACCAAGGATAAACAACTAGGTTGTCAGATCCCACACATACCAAGCATTTCAATAACATACACACAATATGCTCGATATGTGCAAATACAACATGGCATCACAACATGACTCTACAACTCAAGTATTTTAATCAATAGGCTCCGAGGAGCGAGATATTACAAACATGGGTCTCACGACCCAACAATCAGAGCATACAAGTCAAAGCACAAGCGGAAGCTATCATGTCTGGGTACAGACATCTATAAATGAAAAAGGCCGAGAAGCCTGACTATCTATCAGATCCTGCCGAGGGCACAAGATCGTAGCTGAGGTAACAAGCTAAACGTCGAAGTCCATGCGAAACTACTAGCGAGACCGAAGTCTCTCTGCAAAAACATAAATAGGCAAACGTGAGTACAAATGTACCCAGCAAGACTTACGTCAGAACTATCTACATATGCATCATTATCAACAAAAGGGGATGGTGGGGTTTAACTGCAGCAAGCCAGCTTTGACTCGGTGGCTATCCTGAACTACGACTGCAAGTAACTCTTTTGAGGTGGCGCACACGAGTCCACATATTCACCATATCAATACACCACTATGAATCCGCTCCCGTCTCCCTACGAGAACGCCATCCATAGCACTCACGCTTATCTTGCGCATTTTAAAGTATCCACTTTCACTTGTCTATGAACTGATATAAGCAACCCAGAAGTCCTTTTCCGCGGACACGGCTATTCGAATAGATGATGTTAACCCTGCAGGGGTGTACTTCTTCATACATGTTTCCACCACTTAGCGTCTGCACACGACATGTGCTCGGCAGACTTCAAGCGAAAGCCGACGTGGGTGTAGACCACGACCTACCTAAACACTCAAGTCTCTAGTCCAGGTTTATCGCCTATTCGGGTTCCATCCATGAGGAGATCCGGCCGGAGTTTCGCTCACAGCCCCAAACGATGTGAACAGGGTTCCCGAGATACCAAACGGGCATCCGGTACACCGTGCCACGTACCTACCGCATCACAGCCCACCCCTACGGTCAGCGCTGTCCAC
>NW_021182365.1:0-1352 GCF_002162155.2 Triticum dicoccoides | reverse complement strand
TGCGGCAAAGAGGGGCGGTTTCGCATAGGCGGGTGTCCAACTGGGCTGGCCCAGGATTATAGCGAATGACAGTGCACAGTAGCTAAAAAAGAAATACCACGGTCACAAGAATACGAACCCAGGACCTGGCACTAAACCTACCGTGGTACTACCAGCTGAGCTAGCAGTCGTTACCAATTCTACAGTAGCGCCAAGCTTAAAGAACCAAATCCCGCAGCGCAGATCCAAATTATACCTTGAATTTCACAAGCATTTGTATTAAAAAAACGAAGGGATCTGTGACACAAAAGCAAATTGGTGATTTGCAACAAAAAAAAACTGAAATATTTGGATAAATCAGGAACATTTTTTTGAAACGGGAAAATATTTTGAAAAATGTGAAAACTAGAACATTTTTTGAAAACTTGAAACTGAACAATTTCGAAACTCCTGAAAAAAATGAAAACATGCACATATTTGAAAATTGCGATTTTTTTTGCAATTTGTGAACAAAAATTTGAAACTCCAGAAAAAATGAAAACGTGCACATATTCGAAATTTTTGATTTGTTTTTTGAAAATGGGAACGTGTTTTGTACCACCCAAATATGTTTTGAAATTTATGTACAAAAATTTGAAACTGAACAATTTTGAAACTCCTGAACAAATGAAAACATGCACACTTTTGAACTTTGCAAACAATTGATGAAAACGGGAACATGTTTCGAACCACCCGGACATTTTTTAAAAATTTATGAACAAAATTTTGAAACTGAACAGTTTCAAAACTCAAAAATGAGAACGTGCACATTTTTATGAAATTTTTTGAACCATTTTTAATAATGGGAACATGTTTTGAAATTCTTGAACATTTTCTAATTCATGAAACAAATACACAAACACCTTTTGAATTTGCAAGAAAATTTTCAAATAGGAATATGTTTAGAATTTTGAACAAATTTTGAAAGCGAGAACATATTTCTGAAACCGAACATCCTTTAGTTTGTGAAAAGAATTTGAAAAGACGAACACTTTTTAAAAAATAAGATAACAATTTTTGACATTCTAAAATTTTATGAAATTTCTGAACAAAAATTAGAAAACAGGAACATTTTTTGAAAGGAGGAACAAAAACTGAAATTTTCACCTTTTAGAAAAATTTCTGAAAACATTCGTTGCAAAAAGAAAAAAGTCAAAAAAAGAGCAAGAAGAAAGAAAAAAAGACAGGAAATATAAAGAGAAAAAACGAAAAAGGAAAGAACAATAAAAAATAAAAGCGAAAATAAATATAAAAAGAAAAACCGGTTCAGGAACTTCCTAGAAGTTTCCCAAAACCGAAAAATTACCCGGCTAGGAACAGTCATAGAAGGTTCT
>NW_021182364.1:0-1201 GCF_002162155.2 Triticum dicoccoides | reverse complement strand
GCCTCCCTCTCGCCCCGTCCCTGGCCACGCCCCCTGCGCCCCTTAGCCCCGTTCCCGTACCCCGCCCGAAGCGCCTCGCCGCCGATGAGCTCGATGCGCTCAACTCCGGCCACCCCCGCGCCAACCACGGCCACCATCGGACGCGGCGCACCGCGCCCGTCCCGTAGAGCCCCCAGACACCCTCAGCCGTGCCCTGTGGCGCGTTTCCGGTGAGGTCACGTGCCGCGTCGCCGTCCTGGAGGTCGCCGCCGGCGCGTCAACGCCGCCCGCCGACGTGGCCGGCCTGGGGCCACCGCGTGGGTCACTGACCCGTGGGCCCCCAAGGGCCCGGCCGGCCTGTTGAACCGGTCAACGCTGACGTGGCCGCCCCCTGTGTCTATGACATGTGGGTCCCGAATGAATAAACAAATTAAAATAAATATGATTAATAAAAATAAAAATGGTTTAACAAATTAACTATTAATTAATTAATTAAGTTAATTAATCCGGTTTAATTAATTTAATTAACTAGTTAATTTTAATTAAACTGTAATTAGGATTAAACTAAACCCTAATTAAACCTAACAGTGTATGACAGGTGGGTCCCACGGGACCCACATGTCAGGTTGACCAGGTCAAACGGTCAACGCTGACTGCTGACGTCAGCACGACGTCATGCTGACGTCATAAATCCATTTTCGAATTAATTAAATAATTAATTAAATTTCAAAAATTAATAAAATCTTTAGAAAATCATATCTTTTAATCCGTAACTCGGATTAAAATATTTTCAACATGAAAGTTGCTCAGAACGACGGGACGAACCCGGATACGCAGCCGGTTCGTCCACCACACACCTCTAACATACCAAACACGCAACTTTCCCCCTCCGGTTCATCTGTCCGAAAACGCAAAACACCGGGAATACTTTCCCGGATGTCTCCCCCCTTCGTCGGTATCACCTACTACCGCGATTGGGCACACCTAGCATCGTTACTTGTCATGTCATGCATCGATATGCATTTGTTTGCATTGTATTCATTGTTTCTTCCCCCTCTTCTCTCCGGTAGACTACGAGACCGACGCTGCTGCTGCCCAGTTCGACTACGGAGTTGACGACCCCTCTCTCTTGCCAGAGCAACCAGGCAAGCCCCCCCTTTGATCACCAGATATCGCCTATTCTACCCTCTACTGCTTGCATTAGAGTAGTGTAGCATGTTAC
>NW_021182363.1:0-3314 GCF_002162155.2 Triticum dicoccoides | reverse complement strand
GGACTCATCCGATGGCCTTTTTCGAAGGCCGGACGCGGAGGGCGTTGAGGGGACATACGACTGCCTTCGGGCCCCGCCGGACTCGGAGAAACCCTCCGCGATGACACCTCAGGGTCGTCGGTCTCGCATGACGGTACGGCAGGCGGAGGTGTTTCACTCTCCATCATCTCCGGATAAAGATCCCCTGAAGACGAGCTCGTGGAGAAGGGCTGAGATCCGAACTACAAGGAAAAATTTCGGTTATCTTCAGAAATAAAACAGGGACTTCTCTCATTTTAAGAAAACGCCCCTCTTTACTTACGGCTCGCTGGAGGGCTGACGTCCTTGGGGAAACAGTGCGGCCGGGGCATCTCCCGGCGCAGGACCCTCTGGCGAGGATTTCTTCCCCCGCTTCGAGGCCTTGGTCTCCGGATCGTCAGAAGCGGTCCTCTTCTCCCCTTGGAGGGAGGGATTCTTGATCCCTCCTTTATTGATAAACTCCTTCGCGGAGGCAGTAGTCCCTTGTTCCCCCCTTCGCCTTCTTCAAAAGGCGCAGCCTCTAGCATCCTGGTTAACACAGGATCTGGCGTGGTCTCAGGGAGGGGGGCCGGACACCGGATCAGTTTTGCTTTCGCTATCCACTCCTGTTCAAGGGACAACTCTTTTAAAGGCAAGTTTACGATAGATATACGGATAGCATGTCCGGGTACATGACTACTTACTTGAGTATCCGGGCGATTGCAGCTCAGACCTGCGTCCTCGGTCAAGTCCGGACACATTGCTCGTGATCCCAAGAACAGTTGGTACATCTCCATGGGCGTTACGCCCATAAAATGTTGGAGAGCTCGTGGTCCCTCCGGATTGAACTCCCACAGGCGGATGGGGCAACGTTTGCAGGGCAGGGTGCGACGAATCAGCATGATCTGCGCTACTACGACCAGATCAATCTCTCTCTAGGAGGTCTCGAATACGGCCCTGCAACAAGGGCGCGTCCTTGGACGGCCCCCAGTCGAGCCCTTTATTGACCCATGACGCCAGCCGCGGCGGAGGACCCGAGTGAAAGGCAGGTGGCGCCACCCATTTGGTGCCCCTGGGAGCTATGATATAAAACCACTCTTGTTGCCACATACTGAGCTCCTCTTGAAAAGAGCCCTCGGGCCATGGAGCGTCAACATTCTTGCTTATAACAGCCCCTCCGCACTCTGCCTGCTGCCCCTCGATCATCTTCGGTTCCACTTGAAGGTTTTGAGCCACAACCCAAAGTGAGGGGTAATGCGGAGGAAGGCTTCACATACGACAATGAACGATGAGATGTGGAGGATGGACTCTGGATCCAAGTCATGAAATTCCAGCCCATAATAGAACATGAGCCCCCTCACAAAGGGGTCCGTCGGGAAGCCTAACCCCCAAAGGAAGTGAGGCATGAACACCACGCTCTCACCAGGCTTGGGAGTGCGAATAACCTTCCCTTGGGTAGGCAGCCTGTGCGAAATTTCGCCAGTTAGATACCGGGCGTCTCTCAGCTTTAGCACGTCTTCCTCTGTGACGGAGGAAGGCATCCACCGGCCTTGCAGGTCGGAGCCGGACATCCTCGGAGGTCTGAAGCGCCTGAATCTAGAGCTTTGGGTGTTGGAACTCGAGGCGAGGGGCGGATTCGATTGAGATTGAAAGAAAGGAGCGAGCCTTGGTCTCGTTATAAAGAGGTTGAATACCAAGAGCCCTCCCCGTGACCGTGCGGGACTCACCTTCGATAGAGGAGGCGTGCCAATGGGCACGACTGGGTTACCCACACCCGTATTAATGAGAATCCCGGAATAAGGGGACACGATCTCTGCTTTGACAAGACGTGCCAAAGAAACCGCCTCGCTAAACATGCTGAGGTGGGACAGTAAAAACGATTCCAATAAAGGCTTGGCCGTGGTGTGACGTCACGCCGCAGAATACGTCAGCAGATTGAATTTGGGTGAAGATTATTCTCTCTACGGTGGTATGTGGAACTTATTTTGCAGAGCCGGACACTATCCTTGTGTTCAAAATCTTTTATGAAGTACTCGGAGGAGGAACCCGCCTTGCAATACCGAAGACAATATGCGTGCCGGACTCGTCGTCATTGAAGCCTGGTTTAGGGGCTACTGAGGGAGTCTTGGATTAGGGGGTGTCCGGATAGCCGAACTATCACCATTGGCCGGACTCCTGGACTATGAAGATACAAGATTGAAGACTTCGTCCCGTGTCCGGATGGGACTTTCCTTGGCGTGGAAGGCAAGCTTGGCGATACGGATATATAGATATCCTACCATTGTAACTGACTCTGTGTAACCCTAACCCTCTCCGATGTCTATATAAACCGGAGGGTTTTAGTCCGTAGGATGAACAACAATCATACCATAGGCTAGCTTCTAGGGTTTAGCCTCTTTGATCTCGTGGTAGATCTACTCTTGTACTACCCATATCATCAATATTAATCAAGCAGGAGTAGGGTTTTACCTCTATCGAGAGGGCCCGAACCTGGGTAAAAACATCGTGTCCCTTGTCTCCTGTTACCATCCGCCTAGACGCACAGTTCGGGAACACCTACCCGAGATCCGCTGGTTTTGACGCCGACAGACTCCGTTTGATATTCCTTTTCTTCGAAATACTGAAATAGGCAATAAAACAGTAATATGGGCTTGGCCTCCGGTTAATATGTTAGTCCCAAAAGTAATATAAAAGTGTATAATAAAGCCCATAATCATTCAAAACAGGTAATATAATAGCATGGAATGCTTCATAAATTATAGATATGTTGGAGACGTATCAGCATCCCCAAGCTTAATTCCTACTCGTCCTCGAGTAGGTAAATGATAAAGAAAGAATTAATGAAGTGTGAATGCTAGTAGGTGTACAAGTTTGATCAATGATAATTTCAATCACCTTTTTTTGCATGATTATATGTCATAACAGTAGTTCATCTCATAAAACTTTTCATTATCAAGTAACAAGCTATTCACATGATAAAGCATAGACCATAAACTTCTTGAAAACCAGCAAACTTCATTCTTAGTCATCAAACAATTGTAATTCATCCTATTTTCAGGAAGGGTCTATGTCAGAGCTTTGATTTAGCAAACTTCACATACTCAACTATCATATAGTCTTGTACAATTGCCAACACTCACGCAATACTTGTGGTTATGAAGTTTTAATCAGACACAGAGACAGATAGGGTCTTATAATGTTGCCTCCAAACGTATTCACCTTTGGGTGATGTCAACAATAATAGTTCATGCTAACGTACATCGAATTGGATATATATATATATATATATATATATATATATATATATATATATATAT
>NW_021182362.1:0-1162 GCF_002162155.2 Triticum dicoccoides | reverse complement strand
GTTCGCAAGCATCAAGTGATTCATAATCAAGTGATTCCAAAATTCCATCAGTATGGAGTTTCTTCATGCGCTTTACACCAATATGACCTAAACGGCAGTGCTACAAACAAGTTGCACTTATCATTATTAACTTTGCATCTTTTGGTTTCAATATTATGATTATGTGTATCACTACGATCGAGATCCAACAAACTATTTTCATTGGGTGTGTAACCATATAAGGTTCTATTCATGTAAACAGAACAACAATTTATTCTCTTACTTAAATGAATAATCGTATTACAATAAACATGATCAAATCATATTCATGCTCAACGCAAACACCAAATAACACTTATTTAGGTTCAACACTAATCCCGAAAGTATAGGGAGTGTGTGACGATGATCATATCAATCTTGGAACCACTTCCAACACACATCATCACTTCACCCTTAACTAGTCTCTGTTTATTCTGCAACTCCCGTTTCGAGTTACTAATCTTAGCAACTGAACTAGTATCAAATACTGAGGGTTTGCGATAAACACTAGTAAAGTACACATCAATAACATGTATATCAAATATACTTATGTTCACTTTGCCATCCTTCTTATCCGCCAATCACTTGGGGTAGATCCGCTTCCAGTGACCAGTCCCTTTGCAGTAGAAACACTTAGTCTCAGGCTTAGGATCAGACTTGGGCTTCTTCACTTGAGCAGCAACTTGCTTGCTGTTCTTCTTGAAGTTCCCTTTCTTCCTTCTGCTCCTTTTCTTGAAACTAGTGGTCTTGTCTACCATCAACACTTGATGTTTTTCTCGATTTCTACCTTCGTCAATTTCCGCATTACGAAGAGCTTGGGAATCGTTTCCGTTATCCCTTGCATGTCATAGTTCATCACGAAGTTCTACTAACTTGGTGATGGTGACTAGAGAATTCTGTCAATCACTATCTTATCTGGAAGATTAACTCCCACTTGATTCAAGCGATTGTAGTACTCAGACAATCTGAGCACATGCTCACTAGTTGAGCGATTCTCCTCCATCTTTTAGCTATAGAACTTGTTGGAGACTTCATATCTCTCAACTCGGGTATTTGCTTGAAATATTAGCTTCAACTCCTGGAACATCTCATATGGTCCATGACATTCAAAACGTCTTTGAAGTCCCGATTCTAAGCCGTTAAG
>NW_021182361.1:0-5294 GCF_002162155.2 Triticum dicoccoides | reverse complement strand
GGCTCGCCCATCGGTGACCCGGCTTGGCTCGGCCGCTGTAGGCATGAAGCCGTAGGCGGCATTGCACTTCAGCTAAGCGGAATCCAGGCAACGCTGCATGGCGGCGAGCGTCCTGGTCAGGTCCATCAGGTGCTGGCGGTTCTCCTCGAGCCAGGCCCGGACCTCGACGACGTTGGAAGCGTTGATGTCGGTGCCGATGGGGACGTGAAGGCTCTACATCGCGGCGCGCAACGGGTTGGGCGAGGCGGCCCGAACTGCTGCGGCCTTGGCTTCAACGGCCTTCCTCGCCGCGCTCGACGATGAGGAGGCGTCAGTGCCAGTGACGAAGACCTCCACGTGGACGTCCATTGCCCCGGCGGGAGAGCTGCCGCCAAGGGAGAGGGGGGGAGTCGGAAAATTCAAGTACCTCACTGGGGTACTCATCGGCCGCAGGCGCATCGGAGATGCACAGAACGACGAAGGAGGCGGCGAGCGTGTTGACGACGTCATCGCCAGCTTGACGGGCTCGTCGAAGTCGGAGAGGAGCCCCGTCTGAAGCATGCTCCCGGCTAGGACCTCGAGCTGCCCCACGGTGGGTGCCAACTGTCGCGGTGGGTGCACGACAGATGCCATGGGATGGCTAAAGAGAGGAGGAGGCTCGAGGGCACTGGTGGGCTCCAGAGGCGAGGTCGGCATGAGCGAGCGTGGGACGCAAGACATACCCAGGTTCGGGGCTCTCCGGAGAGATAATACCCCTGGTCCTAACGAGTGTGGTTGATGTGTGACAGTACATAGTTGCTCCTAGAGCTTTATGGAGGAAGAAGGAAGGCTGGCCAGGGCTTAGGCTGCTCCTTCTCCCTGTATGTGTGTTCTACTGATCGGTTGGCTACGTTATTGTCTGCTTGCCCGTATGCATGAGGGCTCCTGGGGGTTTTATAGGCCAACTGCCCAGGGGTACAATGGTAATGTTACAAGGCCGTAGGGCCGGATTGTAAGCGTCTGGGAACCCGAAGTTGGGACCCACCGGGTGCCAGTGATTCACCGGGTTCCCCTAGGCACGGGCCCTGCTTGCCTAGGGGCACTGTGCGCCGTCTTGTCGATCGCCAGGGAGTAGCCGAGTCGAGTCAGGTACAATGGCGCTCTGTCAGGTCGCCTCTTGCTGGCGTCAGCGGTGATGATGGGGGCACTATTGCCACGCCGTCCCTGGTCAGCGGGCAGGTGAGGGGCACTGTTGCCACGCTCTGGCTGACCAGAGGCATGGGCGGGGTACTGTTGCCTCGGTCTTCGGTAGATGGAGACTCGTCGCATCGTACGGCTTGGATGGGACGGGAGCTGACCCGTGGCTGGGTTGAGGAACACGCCAAGGGTGGAGCTGGCTTGTTGGGGAATTCTTCGTGTGCCGGGCTCGGCTGTCTTGAGCTGGTTGTTGGGGCTGAGTCGAGGAGCTTGGTCGGGTTGGAGAGTTCGGCCGAGTCGAGGGGCTTGACCAGGTTGAGCGATCCGGCCAAGCGTGGGCCGACTTGAGGGGCGATGCTGGCCTCGTTGTTTTTGAAAAGGATCTGGGTTTCGTTGCCTGCCCGGGGTTCATCCCCCGACAATGTCCCTAGTGAATCTTCGACGAATAGGTATTTGGGTATGCCGACAGATGTTGGTCAATCAAATAGGAACTTTCAAATATATTAGTGATCGCATTTGGGACAAAGTTAAAAGATCGATGGGAAAACTTTTATCTGCAGGAGGTAACAATGTTTTGATCAAGTCAGTGGCGCATGCTATACTTGTCTATTCCATGTCTTGCTTCAAGTTAGCACGAGGGCTATGCAAACATATAAATTCCATCATCAATTTTTTTAGCAGATGTAAACAAGGAGGAAGGAAACCAACCTGAGTGTCATGGGAAGTGACGACTAGACCAAAATATTTGGGAAGTCTTGGCTTCCGGGATTTGAAACTTTTTAACCTTGCTTTATTAGCACGGCAAGCGTGGAGATTACTTCAGGAACCCTCCTCACTGAGTGCAAGAATTCTAAAAGCATCCTACTACCTGAAGGGATAAATTCTTACAGCCGAACTTGAATTTCGCCCCTCTCAACTGTGGCGTGCTATTCTAGATGGTAGGGAAATTATGAAGCAAGGGACCATAGGAGGATTGGTAACGGGCAGTCAATGGTCGTTTGGTCTGAAAAACTAGATACCTAGGAAATCATCACTTAGTCCAATCCTTTCATTGGTAGTCAACCTGCTATCAAAATTTCATAGCTACTGGTGCCAGCGACCGCACAATGGAATGAGGAGTTGTTACGTGTTGTCTTCTTGTCCGTCGATGTGGAAGCTATATTGAAAAATTTAGTGTGCACCAAAAACATGGAATATTTTTGGGATGGCATCCGAATAGAAAAGGCCTCTTCTCGGTGAGTTTGGCCTATAAGCACATCATCAGAATTAAAACACGGAGAGAAGATTGGCTCGAGGGAAGAAGTGGAGGTTCGGACAATGCAAGGTAAGAGAAAGTTTGGTCCATGCTTTGAAATTTTTCGGTCCCATCCAAAGTGAAGGTTTTTCTGTAGAGGTTAGATCGTCACTCTTTGCCGACAACAGATGTGCTCCATAATAGAAATATGTCAACCATCAACACATGCCCGTTGTGCGGTGGGGAAGATTCCTGGAGACATGCGTTGATAAGTTGTACGATGGCACGATGTATATGGGCTCCGTCAGATGAGGAGTTAGTAGATCGTATGGCGGAAAATAAGGAGCCAAATGCTAAGAATTTCATCTTTGAAATGCAAGAAAGCTTGTCTCAGGATCAGTTCACAATGATGGTAGTCACACTCTGGTCTATATGGTATGCAAGACGTAAAGCATTCCTGGCCAAACACATTCTTTCATAAATTCATATTTGATGGACCTGAGATCGCTGCAATAGACAGAGCCCCGAGTGACGGCTCCGCTCCAAGGGCATGGGAGGCGAACCGCTGGTTACCCCCACCTGAGGCGTTTGTGAAAATGAATGTGGATGAAGTGATTGAGGGTCATAGATATGCTGGTGTTGCTGCGGCGATATGTAGAGACAACGATGGCCATTACATGGGCCCTTCCTTCGTTGTCAACCCAGGTATTATGGACCCCACATTGCTAGAAACACTTGCCTGTCAGGAGGCCATGACTCTTGCCAAAGACTTGGGAGTTCAGAAGATCCACGTGGCGTCGGATTGTGAGGGTATGGTGAAAGATATACAATAAGGGTCGGGTGGTCTCCATTGAGCTATCATCAAGGTATTTAACGCTAGGAAAGATACTTTTATTTCATGTAATTTTGTTTATGAGCGTAGGATTTTTAATCTCGAAGAACATAATCTCGCCAAATTCGGTTGTGGTCTAGGTATAGGGTGTCATGTTTGGTTGCTCCCCACGACCAAAATTTTTAAAAAACTCACGGCGAGATTTGATTAAAAAATCCAACTCACGGCGAGCGAGGTGTAGTCGCATTCAGTACACTAAAAAAAGCCACGCCTACCACTTACATGAGTGGTAAGCTATCTCAAAAACAATGAAAAAAAGCCACGCCTAGAAGAGATAATTACGGCTACAGTCCTTATACTCTCCGGCGCGTAACATGATGGTCCTCGAACTCGTGGAATGCTCGACTACGGTCCTTAAATATGAAAATACGCTCCAATATGGTCCTGGCTACGTAATACGTCCAGACTGTTACCACATCAACATACAGTAAAAATATGGGTCCCACATGCCAGTACGCGAGATATGAATAGTATAACACAAAAACATAAACTAGGCGCGGTTGCGTTCGAACCTGAGAGCCCAGGCCATCCGGCAACGTGAGTAAGCCACAAGAGCGACATGTGTTACATTTATACTAGTTGTCTATAAAGCTTAATATAGAAAATAAAATTGGGTCGGCATGTACACTTGCACTTGTAAACATGAACTTTTTCTAAAATTTATGTGGATTAAAAAATATAAGAAAAAATTATGTGTCTTCATTCAGGACCACAAGCATGCACAATTGTTGTGCATTCTCATTGTTTTTCTTTCAAATGCAAAATCGTTTTTAAAATTGACAAAGTGTATTTTTAATAATGTTTATAGTGGTTTTAGGAAATGGTTATTTTTTTGCCCAATTATATGTCCAGCTATCAGTTTTTTTATTGTTTTCTTCCAAGCACTGTTCAAGATATCTTCCGATATTTCGATAAATCGGCCGATTTATCGCTTACCGTTGTATGACCGATAAGATAATTTGGCCGATAAATCAGCCGATATGGCGATAAATTGGCTGATATGCCGATAAACTGGTCGATTTACCCCTTATCATGGGTTGGCCGATAAGTTCCCGATAAGCGATATCCCCAACATTGCTTCCAAGTTCGTGTTTATGTTTCCTTTTTCATCTATTCGTTTAAAAATGAAATGCAAGAAAATTTTACAATAATTACAAATACACAATTATCGTGTATCTAAAATCTTCATTTCATTTTCATTATTGGTTAACTAAAATAGGTAAACATGAAAAATTTAAAATTTATATAGATTTAAAAATAATAAAAAATACATATCTTCATTCGGGACCACAAGCACACACATTTACCGTGTATATTATTTTTTCTAACTGCACAATTGCTTAAAAAGTTGACAACATGTATTAAAAATTATCGTGTAATCATAATAAATTTTAGATATGTATTAAAAAATTAGTCTCATCCCCAAGAAAAGCTTAGGGTTCATTTGCCTCTCGTCGGCGCCGTCGTCGATCCGCCTTGTCTCCAGTGGCCTTAGGGTCATGACGGTGCGGTGGATCTCGACCCTTGCCTGTGGGAGGGCTCTGTTTTTAGATGTTTCTTCATGTTTTGTTAGGGTGTGTATCTTGCTCAGAAAGACGAGACGACGGCGGCTCCCTGAAGATGTAATAAGGTCTTCTCCGCCTATCCCCAGTTCCGATGGTGTGCCTAGCATCTTCGGTGGAGGTGTGGAGGTGTGTCTCTGGTGGATCTATCCTTGGTGAATTTGCCCAGATCTGGTCGTAGTTTGTCTACATTTGTGTTTCTTCAGGTTGGATTCTTTCGATCTACACTACTCTTCATCGCCGGCGGTTGCTGTTCTGCTGCGCTGGTCCTATGGTGCATTAGCACGACGACTTCCCGACTGTCTAATACAACAGGTTTTGCCTGGCTCCGGCGAGGGACGATGACGGCAGCGCGCCTTCGGCTCGCTTCAGTGCTTGTAGTCGTCGCTAGGTGGTCTACAGACTTGGATGTAATTTTTATTATTTCTGGTGTTCGTTGTATTGCCATGAT
>NW_021182360.1:0-1559 GCF_002162155.2 Triticum dicoccoides | reverse complement strand
AACATGTGGAGCCCTCCTGATTCGTCGTATTGAAGCATGTAGATGAACCTGTCTTCTAATTCTGGGCTGCGCTTCTGATTGCTGCCCCCAAGTACTTCTCTGCGATCCTTCACAATTTTGTTCCAGTCTTTGACTATTAAGACTTGCTCGCTTCTAGAAATCCTGAATGCACTCATGTGCAATGTAGTGAAGGAAATATGCCCTAGAGGCAATAATAAATTTATTATTTATTTCCTTATTTCATGATAAATGTTTATTATTCATGCTAGAATTGTATTAACCGGAAACATGATACATGTGTGAATACATAGACAAACTTAATGTCACTAGTATGCCTCTACTTGACTAGCTCATTAATCAAAGATGGTTATGTTTCCTAACCATAGACATGTGTTGTCATTTGATTAATGGGATCACATCATTAGGAGAATGATGTGATTGACTTGACCCATTTCGTTAGCTTAGCACTTGATCGTTTAGTATATTGCTATTGCTTTCTTCATGACTTATACAAGTTCCTATAACTATGAGATTATGCAACTCCCATTTACCGGAGGAACACTTTGTGTGCTATCAAACGTCACAACGTAACTGGGTGATTATAAAGGAGCTCTACAGGTGTCTCCAAAGGTACATGTTGGGTTGGCGTATTTCGAGATTAGGTTTTTTCACTCCGATTGTCGGAGAGGTATCTCTGGGCCCTCTCGGTAATGCACATCACTATAAGCCTTGCAAGCAATGTAGATAATGAGTTAGTTACGGAATGATGCATTACGTAATGAGTAAAGAGACTTGCCGGTAACGAGATTGAACTAGGTATTGGATACCGACGATCGAATCTCGGGCAAGTAACATATCAATGACAAAGGGAACAACGTATGTTGTTATGCGGTTTGACCGATAAAGATCTTCGTAGAATATGTAGGAGCCAATATGAGCATCCAGGTTCCGCTATTGGTTATTGACCGGAAACGAGTCTCGGTCATGTCTACATAGTTCTCGAACCCGTAGGGTCCGCACGCTTAAGGTTTCGATGACAGTTATATTATGAGTTTATGAGTTTTGATGTACCGAAGGAGTTCGGAGTCCCGGATGAGATGGTGACATGACGAGGAGTCTCGAAATGGTCGAGACGTAAGGATCGATATATTGGACGACTATATTCGGACATCGGAAAGGTTCCGAGTGATTCGGGTATTTTTTGGAGTACCGAAGAGTTATGGGAATACGTATTGGGCCTTATTGGGCCATACAGGAAAGAAGGAAAAGGGCCTCAAGGGTGGCCGCACCCCTCCCCTTGGTCTGGTCCGAATTGGACTAGGGAAGGGGGCGCCCCCTTCCTTCCTTCTCCTTTTCCCTTCCTCTTTTCCTATTCCATATGGGAGGTGGAATCCTACTAGGACTAGGGAGTCCTAGTAGGACTCCACACTTGGTGCGCCCCCTCCTAGGGCCGGCCTCCTCCTCCCTTGCTCCTTTATATACGGGGGCAGGGGGCACCCCAAAGACACACAAGTTGATCTTCGTGATCATTCCTTAGCCGTGTGCGGTGCCCCCCTCCA
>NW_021182359.1:0-1214 GCF_002162155.2 Triticum dicoccoides | reverse complement strand
GCACCCCGGGGTTCGTCAATTGTGGAAATGACTCCGGGACCTCAATACAGAGTAATAGTCCACGAAACATGCCAGAATCGGCCAAAACTGTGATTGTTGATGACCGATACGTAAGCACACCTTGGGATTCAACAACTATGGAAATCGCTTTGGGACCCCAAAACGGTGAATAATAGTCCACGAAACGGGTCAGAATTGGACAAAACTGTGAGTGTTGACGACAGACACATAAACGCACCCCGGGGTTCATCAATCGTGGAAATCGCTCTGGGTCCCCAAAACACTGAGTAATAGTGCACGAAACCGCGAGTAATAATCCATGAAACGAGAATCGCTTTGGGACCCCAAAACGACGAGTAATAGTCCATGAAACGGGCCATAAACGGCCGAAACCGCCAGTGTTGATGATCGACACGTAAGCGCACCTTGGAGTTCGATAACCACGAAAATCACTCCGGGACCCCGTAACGGTGAGTAATAGTGCATGAAACTGGCCAGAATCGGCCAAAACTGCGAGTGTTGATGACCAACACGTAAGCACACCTTGGGGTTTAGCAACTATGGAAATCACTTCGGGACCCGAAAACGATGAGTAATAGTCCACGAAACGGGTCATAATTGGACAAAACTGTGAGTGTTAACGACTGACACATAAATGCACCCCAGGGTTCATCAATCATGGAAATCGCTCTGGGTCCCCAAAACGCTGAGTAATAGTCCATGAAACAAGAATCGCTTTGGGCTCCCAAAACGGTGAGTAATAGTCCATGAAACGGGCAAGAAACGGCCGAAACCGCGAGTGTTGATGATCGACACGTAAGCGTACCTTGGAGTTCGATAACCATGGAAATCACTCCGGGACCCCGAAATGGTGAGTAATAGTGCATGAAGCGGGCCAGAATTGGCCAAAACTGCGAGTGTTGATGATCAACACGTAAACACATCTTGGGGTTTAAAGACTATGGAAATCGCTTCGGGCCCGAAAATGATGAGTAATAGTCCACGAAACGGGTCAGAATTGGACAGAACTGTGAGTGTTGACAACTGACACATAAACGCACCCCGGGGTTCATCAATCGTGGAAATCGCTCTGGGTCCCCAAAATGGCGAGTAATAGTCCACAAAACGGACAAGAATCGGCCAAATATGTGAGTGTTGATGATCGACATGTAAACACACCCCGAGGTTCGTCAATCGTGGAAATGACTCCGGGA
>NW_021182358.1:0-1444 GCF_002162155.2 Triticum dicoccoides | reverse complement strand
CCAGCCACAGGGAATTGCGTCATGCTGCTGGCCTTCGGCTAGGCCACCTGTCGGTTTGGGCTTCAACCCAGAAGAATCAATGCATTGCATTTCCATGTATTTAAGTTGGTACCACGACATTGATGAGCGCTCTTAGGGGGGGGGAGGGGGGGGGGGCAGAATGTCAGTGTGTCCGTCTCAAACCGGACAATGATGGCCGTTAGTCATACATTTATGTAGTTGCAGTGGACACGAACGGGGAAACATGGATGAAATCCGGTGTCTCTACTAGTTTGGTTGATGGTTTTACTTCGAGGACATAGGGTCATGTTGGAGCTGGGAGTGCAGTGTTCGGCGGTTTGGTGGCACTCTTTCTAGGGCCATTGCATGGTCTGATGTTGGTTGCACCCCTTCGGGCCTAATCGTCAAACCTCTGCCCCGAGGAGCTGGCAGCATTCTACGCCGGAGCTTCGTCTAATCCGTCCTGGCAAACGAACTTGAGACATGTCGAACCAGCGAAAACTGAATGGAAGAAAAAGCGCGAACATCCATCCGAGCATTGCCACGCGTGGACTAAACCATAACCTATCTACTAGCCAGAGCCGAGGCCACCAGGATTGCCCTCCCCGCCATCGACCGCCAGAGCGGCAGCCAAAATGGAGACATATCCATAGGCTTGCCGGGGTAGGCGAGGGAAAGAAGGTTTTGCCTTAATCGTCTTGTGAGACGAAAAAGAAAATTAAATTGTTCTTGTTCCCTCGTCAACCCATTGCTATAGCTCATTTTACGGAATAATGCATTGTTGTTCAGGACTTCTATTCCCAGGTCACAAGCGATATTGAGAACAAGAAATTTTCCTTGGAATTATCAAGAGAATTTAGAAGGTTATCTTTTTTTCAGCTGTGTTAGGTCATTTTGCACTTGTCCATGTGTGACAAAAGAAGGCAACAAGCTGCTAATGCGGGCATGAGAAGGCCCTGAATGCGCCAGAGTGATGAATTGCCGAGAGAGCTTCATTGTTTAGCCCATTCGGCGACCAAGTGACGGCCATTGGCTAACGCAAGAAAACCGAAGTCCGGAGCCTAGTCGCAGTGCTTCAATACCCTTCTGCCTTATCGCTATGGCACCACCGCCGCCATGTCCATGTCTGCGGATTGCTCTCGCCCGCGGGAGTAAGTCTACTGTTGGAAATAATCCATACCTAGTCACGTTACTCACGTACTAGTATGCTACAGTAGTTAATTAGGAGTACTAGTCGTCAACCCGTGCATCCGCACAGGCTAATCATTTTGCAAATGTGTGGAGATATTAATAGTATACTATATACATGGATGTTGACATATTTTAAATATAGAAAAATAAAAAATTCATAATATTTTTTTAGAAAAATAATACTACCGTGGAAGTACACTATATCACATATTCATTAGTCATGTTAGAAAATGTTAGAGGAATTTTTTTTTTT
>NW_021182357.1:0-862 GCF_002162155.2 Triticum dicoccoides | reverse complement strand
GAGAGAAGATAAAATGACTTCTTCAAATTATATGAAATATGAGTTGGAAGTTTCAAAGAATTAAATTCAAAGCCCCTTTGAATTTATTTTCAATTTGGAATAGATCATCCTGCATATTTTATTTTCTTGCATTTTGGTCGATCCTAGAAATTTCACGCAACTCAAGGACCCTTGGAGAGAGTTGGAGATTTCGTTATTTTCATATTTGAGAGTTTTCTCGAATTGAAAAGAGGATCATTTGATTTATTTATTTCATCTTCAATTATTTTCCGTTATCAAAAATATAAGAGAGGGAATAATATGACTTTCCCAAATTTAGGAAAATGAAGATTTAATAAATAGATCAAATTTTGTTTGCCGGAGTTTTATTCGCATTTTATTTGGATAGGGAAAAAAATGCGTGTTTTCAAAAATTTGCTTTTAGGTCCGGAGAAAAGTTCATTTTGTTCGGCTCATTTTTAGGAGTCGGGGAAAATTTACTTTATATTAAATTTTGGAGTTCGTTTAGATTTTCTTTTATTTATTTTTCTGCGAGCGAGACCGTTTAAAAAAAAAAGAGAGAGAGAGAGAGCTCCAGCGACTTGGGCCTAAGGCCCAAGCCACCGAGCCAGCCAGGCCAGAGGCCATCGCGCGCCACGCCCAGGGAGGAGCCGCACCAGGCGCAAGGTGCCAGGGAGCCGCCATCCTTTGTGGATTCCTAGTAGGATTCATCTACTTTCATTTTTTTTTCTAGATCTTTTCCCTCTTTTGTTTTCTAATCCTAATCTATTTCTTGTCCCCTACCCCAAGCAAAACCCTCCCCTCCCCAATATAAATACCCAAGCACCCCCCCCTCTAAACACATCAAACCAACACCTCTCCT
>NW_021182356.1:0-1097 GCF_002162155.2 Triticum dicoccoides | reverse complement strand
CAATCGGTGGGGAAGGAAATGATGGGATTTCTTTCCTCCCACCTTTGCCAACGCCCCAATGGACTTGGAGGGCAAGAAACCAGCCCCCTCCACCCCTATATATAGTGGGGAGGCGCATGGGAGCTTCACCCTTGCCCCTGGCGCAGCCCTCCCTCTCCCAAGTGCTCCTCCTCTCTCGCGGTGCTTGGCGAAGCCCTGCAGGATTGCCACGCTCCTCCACCACCACCACGCCGTTGTGCTGCTGCTGGACGGAGTCTTCCTCAACCTCTCCCTCTCTCCTTGCTGGATCAAGGCATGGGAGACGTCACCGGGCTGTACGTGTGTTGAACGCGGAGGTGCCGTCCGTTCGGCACTAGGATCTCCGGTGATTTGGATCACGACGAGTACGACTCCTTCAACCCCGTTCTCTTGAACGCTTCCGCTTAGCGATCTACAAGGGTATGTAGAAGCATTCTATTTCTACTCGTTTCTGGTCTCTCCATAGATAGATCTTGGTGACACGTAGGAAAATTTTGAATTTCTGCTACGTTCCCCAACAGTGGCATCATGAGCTAGGTCTATTGCGTAGATTCTTTGCACGAGTAGAACACAAAGTAGTTGTGGGTGTTGATGTTGTTCAATATGCTTACCGTTACTAGTCCAATCTTGTTTTGACGGTATTGTGGGATGAAGCGGCCCGGACCGACCTTACACGTACTCTTACGTGAGACAGGTTCCACCGATTGACATGCACTTGGTGCATAAGGTGGCTAGCGGGTGCCAGTCTCTCCCACTTTAGTCGGAACGGATTCGATGAAAAGGGTCCTTATGAAGGGTAAATAGCAATTGGCATATCATGTTGTGGTCTTGCGTAGGTAAGAAACGTTCTTGCTAGAAACCCATAGCAGCCACGTAAAACATGCAACAACAATTAGAGGACGTCTAACTTGTTTTTGCAGGGTATGCTATGTGATGTGATATGGCCAAGAAGAATGTGATGAATGATATGTGATGTATGAGATTGATCATGTTCTTGTAATAGGATTCACGACTTGCATGTCGATGAGTATGACAACCGGCAGGAGCCATAGGAGTTGTCTTTATTTATTGTATGACCT
>NW_021182355.1:0-1029 GCF_002162155.2 Triticum dicoccoides | reverse complement strand
AGGGTAAGAAGAACTTCAAGAAGGACGGCAAAGATGTTGCCGCGCCTGGTAAGCCAGTTACCGGGAAGAAGTCAAAGAATGGACCCAAGCCTGAGACTGAGTGCTTTTATTGCAAGGGGAAGGGTCACTGGAAGCGGAACTGCCCCAAATACTTAGCGGATAAGAAGGCCGGCAACACCAAAGGTATATTTGATATACATGTGATTGATGTGTACCTTACCAGTACTCGTAGTAACTCCTGGGTATTTGATACCGGTGCCGTTGCTCATATTTGTAACTCACAGCAGGAGCTGCGGAATAAACGGAGACTGGCGAAGGACGAGGTGACGATGCGCGTCGGGAATGGTTCCAGAGTCGATGTGATCGCCGTCGGCACGCTGCCTCTACATTTACCTACGGGATTAGTTTTGAACCTTAATAATTGTTATTTTAGTGCCAAGTTTGAGCATGAACATTGTATCTGGATCTCGTTTAATACGAGATGGCTACTCATTTAAGTCTGAGAATAATGGTTGTTTGATTTATATGAGAGATATGTTTTATGGTCATGCTCCGATGGTCAATGATTTATTCTTAATGAATCTCGAGCGTAATATTACACATGTTCATAGTGTAGATGCCAAAAGATTTAAAGTTGATAACGATAGTCCCACATACTTGTGGCACTGCCGCCTTGGTCACATTGGTGTCAAGCGCATGAAGAAGCTCCATGCCGATGGACTTTTAGAGTCTCTTGATTATGAATCATTTGACACGTGCGAACCATGCCTTTTGGGCAAAATGACCAAGACTCCGTTCTCCGGAACAATGGAGCGAGCAACCAACTTGTTGGAAATCATACATACCGATGTGTGCGGTCCAATGAGCGTTGAGGCTCGCGGAGGATATCGTTATGTTCTCACTCTCACAGATGACTTGAGTAGATATGGGTATGTCTACTTAATGAAACACAAGTCTGAGACCTTTGAAAAGTTCAAGGAATTTCAGAATGAGGTAGAGAATCAACATGACCGAAAGATAAAATTCTTA
>NW_021182354.1:0-850 GCF_002162155.2 Triticum dicoccoides | reverse complement strand
TGTTTGATACTTATTTGTGTTTAAATATGTTCAAACTTGTTTAAATAATAACAGTAATATTTTTTTTATAAGACAGTAGCATTTAAAAAGCTGTTTGATACTAATTTTTTTTATAAGACGGTGCGCGGGGTGCGGGGGGTCGGCGGCGGCGGTTGGGTAGGGGAATCGAGGGTGCGGGGGGTCGGCGGCGGCGGCCGGTGGACTGGGGGGTGCTCGGCGGCGAGGGGGGCCGGATCTGGCAAGGTGGGATAGCGATCGAGATGGAGGGGGGTCGAGATCGAGTGTCCATGAAATTTAAAAATATGCATGATAGTTCAAAAAGTACCCATGAAATACAATCGAGAAATGAAGGCTACGATTTAAATACAATCGATCTTAGCTAGCTATCTGTTCACAATCTTCTTGCCCTTCTTTTTCGCAAATGGAGTTCTTCTGTGGAACGGACGTCCTTTAGGTAGGGTGGTCCTCCTTCTTCTTGTGGTGTATGCTGCTACTTCATCATCGTCGTCATGTTTGATCCTCGGGTCGCCGTACTTGTCGAAGTCTTGCTCATTGGCTACTCCATCCATTCCGATGATCTTCCTTTTGCCTCTCCTCACGACAACACGACTGGGCTTTGGCGGGTCGGTAATGAAGAAGCATTGGTCCACTTGGGAAGCCAGTACCCATGGCTCATTTTTCGCGGTGACGTTTGCGCCCGCGGTCTTGGATTTGGCTTCGGGTATAACCATGGTGGTGAAATACCGGTCTTCTTTTATGACGTTCTTGGCCCATCTGACACGGAACATCGGGACCTTCTCTCCAGCGTAGCTCAGCTCCCAGATCTCCTCGATCCTTCCGTAGTATCTGT
>NW_021182353.1:0-1032 GCF_002162155.2 Triticum dicoccoides | reverse complement strand
TTCCAGAGCAGTAGCAAGCTACCATGGCTCAGCGGTAACACTAGGAGACATTTCCCGGTAAGAGAGGCTACTAAAGATAAACAACTAGATAGTCAGATCCCACACATACCAAGCATTTCAATCATACACACAATATGCTCGATATGTGCAAATACAACGAAGCATCACAACATGACTCTATGACACAAGTACTTTATTTAAGGCTCAGTGAGCCATACATAACATACACAAAGGTACGGGTCTCACGACCCCACATACAAGTCATACAGTCATACAAACCAGCAGCGGAAGTAGCTTGTCTGAGTACAGACAACTAGTAAAATAAAAGAGGCTTGGAAAGCCTAGCTATACTACGTGGTCCTTCACAAGCTCAGGGTCACCACCTGGGTCTTTAGCCTACTCGTTGATGTCAACGTCTACATAGAACCCATCAGAAGGGGTTGCAGCATCTTCTGTAAAAAATGTAGATTATAGCAACATGAGTACAAAGGTACTCAGCAAGACTTACATCAGATCCTACATACATGCATAGTATCAAGAAGGGTTGGTGGAGTTATTGCAGCAAGCCAGCTCTGACTCTTGGCTAGGCTATCCTACGATACTCCAACTTAAATGGTTTTGCGCACACGAGTCCACTACTCACCAATTCAATACACTACCGAGGATCCACCTCCGTCTTCCTACGGAAGAGCCATCCTCGGCACTCACACTTATCTTGAGGCTTTTAGTAGTTTCCATTTACTTGTCTATGAACTGTATAGGCAACCAAGTAGTCCTTTACCGCGGACGCGGCTATTCGAATAGATCATGTTAACCCTGCAGGGGGTACTTCTTCATACACGCTCTCACCACTTACCGTCGTTTACACGACATGTACTCGGCAACCTTCAAGCGGAAGCCCAACGTGGGTGTCGGCCACGACCTACCTAATCACCTAAGCCTCCAGTCCAGGTTTATCGCCTATTCAGGTTCCATCCGCAGGGAGTCCGGCCGAGGTTTCCCATACGGCCCCGAACGATGTGAACAGGGTTC
>NW_021182352.1:0-743 GCF_002162155.2 Triticum dicoccoides | reverse complement strand
GGGGCAGGGTCGGGGTTGGGGTCGGGGTCGGCGGCGGCGGCATCGTCGAAGGGATGCCTCAGTTGGCCGTGGGAAGGCCGGCGGCCGCGGTCGTCGTCCTGCACCCTGTGCTCGGACTGAGGAAGACGCCGGCGTTGAAGCTCCGGCAGCGGCTGGGCGTCGGGGGGCGACGGCGCGGGGGCGACGGCTTGGGGGCAAAGTTAGGTCGAGTGGGGGGGGGATCTGGCGAGGGAGGGAGAGAGGCCAGAGGGGAATAGGTGGAGGGAAGCTTTCCAATGGCGCACCACACGCAGGTGCGCCATAAGTACGACTGTTCTAATGGCGCACCACCCCTCGGTGCGCCATTAGAATTTTGTTTTAACCTAGCCTAGTAGCCATATCTACAGCCCAACCCTATCTACAATAGAACCCACGCACTAGCCCGACTGGTCAGCACGCAGCACACACACCAGGAGGTCCTGGGTTCTATTCCCAGGATCCCCAATATTTTTTTATGCATTTTAAATGGTGTTTTTTATATTTATTTGTGTTTAAATATGTTCAAATTTGTTAAAATCATAACAGTAATATTTTTTATGCATTTTAAATGCTATTTTTTATATTTATTTGTGTTTAAATATGTTCAAACTTGTTTAAATTATAACAGTAATATTTTTTATAAAAATAGTAAAAAAAATTAAAAAATATGTTCAAAAAGTGCGGGTGCGGGGGGCCGGGTGCTCCGGCGGTGGAGCGGGGGAGGG
>NW_021182351.1:0-979 GCF_002162155.2 Triticum dicoccoides | reverse complement strand
CTTCCCAATAGAAGATGTCTCCAAGTCAACAAAGCATGCACAACTGCCGCCAACTCGAGATCATGAGTGGGGTAGTTCTTCTCATTAGGTTTCAACTGGCGAGAGGTATAAGCAACAACTTTCTTCTCTTGCATCAGTACAGCACCGAGACCTTGGAGAGAGGCATCACAAAAGACCTCGTACGGCTTGGTTTCATCAGGCGGAGTCAGAACTGGAGCAGTGATCAATTTCTCTTTCAAAGAGTTGAAAGCAATATCACACTCCGGAGACCAAACGTACTTGACGTGCTTCTGAAGAAGATTTGAGAGAGGCTTGGCGATCTTAGAAAAGTTTTCAACGAATCTTCTGCAATAGCTTGCGAGACCGAGGAAACTGCGGAGTTGCTTCACGTTCTGAGGAGGTTCCCAATTCACAATTGCAGACACCTTCTTAGGATTGACGGAAATGCCCTTGGCAGAGATGATATGACCAAGATAAAGAACCTCATCGAGCCAAAATTCACACTTGGAGAACTTGGCGTAGAATTGATGTTCTCTGAGCTTGTCAAGAACCAAACGCAAGTGCTTGGCATGATCTTCCTTGTTCTTGGAGAAAACCAGAATGTCGTCGAGATAGACCAAAACGAATTCATTGGTGTAGGGGTTGAAGATGAAGTTCATCATGCGAGAGAACGTCGGAGGAGCGTTGGCGAGGCCAAAAGACATGACGGTGTATTCATATGAACCAAAGCTTGTTCTGAACGCCGTCTTGGGAATATCTTGCTCACGAATACGAATCTGATGATAACCCATACGGAGATCAAGCTTGGAGAATACTTGAGCACCCTTGAGTTGTTCGAACAGCTCATTGATGTTGGGAAGTGGGTATTTGTTCTTGATGGTCTTCTTGTTTACTGGACGGTAATCAACACAAAGTCGACTCGATCCATCCTTCTTCTTCACAAAAAGAACACCACAACCCCACGGAGAAGTACTAGGCC
>NW_021182350.1:0-910 GCF_002162155.2 Triticum dicoccoides | reverse complement strand
TCTGTTGATCACAACGAGCTAGTCAACTAGAGGCTCACTAGGGACATATTGTGGTCTATGTATTCACACGTGTATTACGATTTCCGGATAATACAGTTATAGCATGAATAAAAGACAATTATCATGAACAAGGAAATATAATAATAATACTTTTATTATTGCCTCTAGGGCATATTTCCAACAGTCTCCCACTTGCACTAGAGTCAATAATCTAGTTCACATCGCTATGTGATTAACACTCACAGGTCACATCGCCATGTGACTAATACCCAAGAGTTTACTAGAGTCAGTAGTCTAGTTCACATCACTATGTGATTAACACTCAATGAGTTTTATGTTTGATCATGTTGCTTGTGAGAGAGGTTTTAGTCAACGGGTCTGAACCTTTCAGATCCGTGTGTGTTTTACAAATCTCTATGTCATCTCCTAGATGTAGCTACCACGCTCTATTTGGAGCTATTCCAAATAACTGTTCTACTTGGAGCTATTCTAAATTGTTGCTCCATTATATGTATCCGGTATCTCTACTCAGAGCTATCCGGATAGGTGTCAAGCTTGCATCGACGTAACCCTTTACGACGAACTCTTTTACCACCTCCATAATCGAGAAAAATTCCTTAGTCCACTAATTTCTAAGGATAACTTTGACCGCTGTCCTGTGAGCCATTCTTGGATCACTCTTGTACCCCTTGACTGACTCATGGCAAGGCACACTTCAGGTGCGGTACACAGCATAGCATACTGAAGAGCCTACGTCTCAAGCATAGGGGACGACCTTCGTCCTTTCTCTCTATTCTGCCGTGGTCGAGCTTTAAGTCTTAACTTCGTACCTTACAACTCAGGCAAGAACTCCTTCTTTGACTGGTCCATCTTGAACACCTTCAAGATCATGTCAAGGTATGTGCTCATT
>NW_021182349.1:0-1026 GCF_002162155.2 Triticum dicoccoides | reverse complement strand
ATTATATACCTACTACTTGGGATGATTTGAAACTTGCCATGCGACATACTTTCGTCCCTGCTTATTATACTCGTGACATGATTAAGAAGTTGCAACACTTAAAACAAGGTAGTGAAACTGTAACAAAATATTATGATGATTTACAAACTACCTTGTTGCATTCCTCTTTAGAAGAAAGTGAAGATGATTTTATGGATAGATTTTGGGGAGGATTAAACCGTGATATTCAAGAGATACTAATTCATGAAGAGTGTTATCCTATGGACCATTTGTTTCATCTTGCTTGCAAAGCTGAACAGGAAATAAAACGACGTGTTGGCCACGAGGAGAACAAGCGCACGGTGCACATTCCAAGAGTTGATATGATTGTTCATTCAACTACTAGGCATACTATGACAACCACATCCGTTGTTATCAGGACTACATCACCTCCACCATGTGACAGATCGCCCCCGAGAGTGGCTACATCATCTGAGTTGATCATAAGAGGTAATGACACAGGTACTGATCTTCCATCTCTACATGAGAATGATGAATGCCTTGTCAATTTGAATGCACCATCTGATGAGCTACCCACTACTTTGATCACACCACCTATTTTAGAGGACTACGTTGATAATTTGACTTTGCCATGTGATCAAACAACTGAAATACCAACAATTTTGAGTGCACCCATTGAATTAACTATTGATGCAAAAGAACCAATGTTTAATCATTTTGATATGACCTCTAATCTTGGTGATGATTCTGTGTTGAATGACTTATTGCATGTTTGCTTATTTAAGCATGTTGTGGCATGTAAATTTGATGCAAGTAAGGTTTATTCACCAATGTTGGGATGGTTTAATGATGAACATTGTCAATCTTTTGAAATGAATAAGAGCTTCACTTATATGTGCAAACTGAGTTGCAATATTTTCATGCCTTCTACGTCTTGTGCTAATTTTTTGGCTTTATATTTTATAAACTATGCAAGTTACTCATCTATTCATGTGTCATATATGCAAAAATCAAGGGAAGTAAAAA
>NW_021182348.1:0-1401 GCF_002162155.2 Triticum dicoccoides | reverse complement strand
ATAACATTTTCTTTTCCCTTCTTGTGTTTAATGACATAAGGGAAAGTCTCAATGAATTCAACCCATTTAGCATGTCTACGATTCAGTTTAGCTTGACTTTTAATATGTTTCAAAGATTCATGATCAGAATGTATAACAAATTCTTTGGGCCATAAATAATGTTGCCATGTTTCTAAAGTCCGAACAAGAGCATATAATTCTTTATCATAAGTAGAATAATTCAGACTAGGCCCACTCAATTTTTCAGAAAAGTATGCAACAGGTTTGCCATCTTGTAATAACACACCTCCTAATCCAATTCCACTAGCATCACATTCAAGCTCAAAAGTCTTATTAAAATCAGGAAGTTGGAGTAAAGGAGCATGTGTCAACTTATCTTTCAATACCGTGAAGGCTTCTTCCTGTGCGGTACCCCAAACAAAAGGCACATCCTTCTTTGTAACCTCGTTGAGAGGTGCAGCAATGGTGCTGAAATCTCTCACAAAACGCCTATAGAATCCAGCGAGGCCAAGAAAACTCCTCACTTGTGTGACCGTTTTGGGCTGCGGCCAACTCTCAATAGCTTCAATCTTGGCTTTGTCAACTTCAATTCCCTGTGGAGTAACAACATAGCCAAGAAAAGATACTCGGTCGGTGCAAAAGGTGCACTTCCCAAGGTTACCAAACAAACGTGCATCACGTAGAGCAATAAAAACAGCACGTAAATGTTCCAAATGTTCTTCCAAAGATCTGCTATAAATCAGTATATCATCAAAATAGACTACCACAGATCGTCCAATGAAAGCACGTAAAACTTCGTTCATTAGTCTCATGAAAGTACTAGGCGCATTAGTTAACCCAAAAGGCATGACTAACCACTCATATAATCCGAACTTAGTTTTAAATGCAGTTTTCCATTCATCCCCCAATTTCATACGAATTTGATGGTATCCACTATGCAAATCAACTTTGGAGAATATTGTAGAGCCACTCAATTCATCAAGCATATCATCGAGCCTAGGAATAGGATGACGATAACGAATAGTAATATTATTAATGCCTCTACAATCAACACACATACGTGATGTACCATCCTTTTTCGGCACTAGAATAATAGGAACAACACAAGGACTAAGGGATTCGCGTATATAACCTTTGTCGAGAAGCTCTTGTACTTGACGCATAATCTCCTTCGTCTCCTCTAGATTGGTACGGTATGGTGCACGGTTTGGCAGTGAAGCACCGGGAATTAAGTCAATCTGATGCTCAATCCCTCGAATAGGCGGTAATCCCGGTGGCACGTCTTGTGGAAAGACGTCAGCGAACTCCTGCAAAATGTTAGTGACAGCAGGAGGCAAAGAGGAAGGCACGTCCTCGAATGAAAATAATGCCTCTTTGCACACAAAAGCATAGCAAACAGAT
>NW_021182347.1:0-1732 GCF_002162155.2 Triticum dicoccoides | reverse complement strand
ACAAAGTCTCTATAAACACATTCGTAGTTGATAAAAACATCTCCTCCCACTGCACACACATCGCCGAAAAGTCTAGAATAAATCCAGGAAATGTGAGCACCAATGTCAAGTATGAGACTTCAACTCTGGTGGGGATACCAATGTCCTCCTAACCATCCAACATTAGGTATTGTTTACTATTTGGGTAAACCATCCAATTACGTGTGTCCAGCACTTGATGTGTTATGTGTCACTTACTCCTGAGCTGAAACCACAACATTTGTTTGAGATCAGAGAGACTACTTTTTTGCGAGAGAAAAAAAGGGTTACATGTTGCTCATGTATATCTGGTACGAGGAAAATTAATGATGTGGCCAACTATATCCACGCTTATAAAAGTGATGTACCATCACATAGCGGCACAGTCACCGCCAGCTTGGCCCATAACCGCCTCCTCTGTGTGACGTGGCTGCATGGGTGCTATTAGTCCACCACCATGCCACATGCCCCGCCTGTCTCTCCATATTTCCCCCTTCTCTCATGGTGGTACGCCCGATCCATCACCGCCTCCTCCACACCACACAGATGCACAAGCATCCGACCCATCACCTACTCCTCCGCATCATATGGTTGCACGAGCGCCGCCAGTCCATTACCGCCTCCTCTGCACCACACGGTTGCACGGGCGCCTGTCCCACACCGCCTCCTCCGCACCACAAGGTTGCACGGGCTTTGCCTGTCCACCACCACACCGCACACAACGCCCATCGCCCCATTCTTTGTCCCTTTCTTTTGTGCGATAATTAACATCCAACGACGACGACGCTCGGGGCATAGAGACAACTATCGTCTTTGGAACTTGGCCACCTTCATCAACACGCCATGGCCCATAAGGTCTGTAGTACAACTCTCGGTACCTCCTTCCTCTCCCTCTGTCATCCTTTCCTTCTTTGGCATCCTAATTCAAATTCAATCTCGATCGCTTCAGTGCTAAACAAGAATTAGATTATACCGAAAATTTATCTCACCGTGTAAGGTTTCAATTTGAAAGCCTCATGCTTTACTTCTTAAGTACCATCTCCGTGCTTGTCGATTAACAACCTCCGCAGTTTATACATGGCATGCTTTATGCTGCCTTTGTTCCATGGTGTAGTGCATACTAGTTTTTTTAGTCAAAGATGCCCTTTGGCCAAGTTTCTAGAATAAACTATCAATATCTAAAGTACTAAATAAATAAACTATAACAACACATCTGAATGTTGATTTTTTTGAAAAACTTGGTCAAACATTGGCATGTTTGACTTTTCAAAACAAAGTATGTACTATATTTAGAACGGAGGGAGTATTAATTTGGATACGATTCCAAGACTAAGGAGCACGCGGTCTCTAACTGAACTTAATTGATACTAAAACAATAAGACAAGATAATAACTAGGTTTTCCTATGAAGATAATTTGGTTAATTGTCACCGGGTCGCTTATGTACAAAGCTGATCAGACCTTATTAATGCATCAGTAATTGAAAACTGAGATCAATCACATGTGATATTATCTCTTGATCCTCCCATTTCAGTCTCTTCCTCTCAGAGGCTGCTATAAACATGCTTCATTCCCTTTCCCGTCGTTAGTTAGTCAGTGCAAACCATTGCTTTTATTTCAAATATGTTCTTTCTGTTTTGATTCTAACTACGCATATGAATGATGAATATTGAAAACCAGAAGACATATACTTTGGTGTAGTGCTGCGACTTTCA
>NW_021182346.1:0-1259 GCF_002162155.2 Triticum dicoccoides | reverse complement strand
GTCATGTAATTACTTTACTTTATTGCTAACCGTTAGCCATAGTAGTAGAAGTAATAGTTGGCGAGGCAACTTCATGAAGACACGATGATGGAGATCATGATGATGGAGATCATGGTGTCATGCCGGTGACGATGATGATCATGGAGCCCCGAAGATGGAGATCAAAAGGAGCAAAGTGATGATGGCCATATCATGTCACTATTTGATTGCATGTGATGTTTATCATGTTTATACATCTTATTTGCTTAGAACGACGGTAGTAAATAAGATGATCCCTTACAACAATTTCAAGAAGTGTTCTCCCCTAACTGTGCACCGTTGCGACAGTTCGCTGTTTCAAAACATCACGTGATGATCGGGTGTTTTATTCAGACGTTCAAATACAACGGGTGTTGACGAGCCTAGCATGTACAGACATGGCCTCGGAACACATGAAAAACACTTAGGGTTAACTTGACGAGCCTAGCATGTACAGACATGGCCTCGGAACACGGAGACCGAAAGGTCGAACATGAGTCGTATAGAAGATACGATCAACATGAAGATGTTCACCGATGATGACTAGTCCGTCTCACGTGATGATCGGACACGGCCTAGTTTGACTCGGATCATGTAATCACTTAGATGACTAGAGGGATGTCTATCTGAGTGGGAGTTCATAAGATGAACTTAATTATCCTGAACATAGTCAAAAGGTTTTTGCAAATTATGTCGTAGCTCACGCTATAGTTCTACTGTTTAGATATGTTCCTAGAGAAAAAATTAGTTGAAAGTTGATAGTAGCAATTATGCGGACTAGGATTGTCCTCATTGCTTCATAGAAGGCTTATGTCCTTAATGCACCGCTCAGTGTGCTGAACCTCGAACGTTGTCTGTGGTTGTTGCGAACATCTGACATAGACGTTTTGATAACTACGTGATAGTTCAGTTAAACGGTTTAGAGTTGAGGCACCAAAGACGTTTTTGAAACATCGCGAAACATATGAGATGTTTTGAGGGCTGAAATTGGGATTTCAGGCTCGTGCCCATGTCAAGAGGTATAAGACCTCCGATGACTTTCTTAACCTGCAAACTAAGGAGAAAAGCTCAATTGTTGAGCTTGTGCTCAGATTGTCTGAGTACAACAATCATTTGAATCGAGTGGGAGTTGATCTTCCAGATAAGACAGTGATGGTTCTCCAAAGTCATTGCCACCAAGCTGTTAGAGCTTCGTGATGAACTATAACATATCAGGGATAGATATGATGATCCTTGAGGTA
>NW_021182345.1:0-2742 GCF_002162155.2 Triticum dicoccoides | reverse complement strand
GCTACGTACTATACATACATATAGAGAGGACTAGACATGCTAGCTAGCTAGTAAGCAAACGAAGGAAACAGAAGATCGTCATGAACATATATGCATACAGAGAGAAGTGATATCGACCACCTCTCCTTCTCCGAGAGATTGGTCGAACAACAAGTTCTCGTATATCTATCCGACACTACCGGCTACATATATACAATAATTATCTCTTACAAATATAATCTCCTAACATACCGACTCATGGTCCACATAGTATTCTCCGTCTTCAGCGATCACGTGGTCAAGAAAAAATGCCGCCAATTCCTCTTGAATTGCTCGCATGCGAGCTGGTGCTAGGAGTTCATCCCGCTTCTGAAACATCTAATTTGAACAAGGGGGTCAATACATATATATATGAATGAATGAAACTCAACACAAATGATGGTAATAAAATAAAATTGTGAATGTTGTTATTTACGCACTTCATATTGTTCGTCAGAGTAGCCCCGCTCACAGGTCATGTGGCGGATGGACTCGCAAACGTAGTATCCACAGAAATCATTCCCTTGTTCCTGCCACAACCACTTTACAAGAAATAGAGGTCAATCAAATTGATAAGAAAGAATGCCAAATGGTATTGGTGAAACTAGCGCTTGAATCAATAGAAGATGCGCGGAACATTGTACTATAGTACCTACTTTCGGGTGTCTAAATTGCAGCTTCTTCGGGAGTCCCAGAGCTTTTTTGGTGAATTTTTTCCAAACCCTACCAGACAAAGAAAACAATTACTTGATATATCAGGAAATGAACAAAGTTGCTGATATGATGGATAATGATCGATGTAACTTACTTCTCGAGCATTTGAGTCATGTCTGCATAGTCCTGGGGAACTTTTCGTCTTGAGTCTAAGACGGTTACTAGTCCCTGCTCAAGCTTAATCTTTAGGAGAATATAGTGGAAGTTACACACGCATGCATAACTCATCAGTTACATTACTATAACCTTGACTAATATCTAAGGGAAACCGAATATGCACAAGACAGTAACACTCACTTGAAGTTGTAAGGAAAGAGTATTATATCTTTGTTTTCATTTATTACCAACGATCGTAGCAAGTTGGCCTCGGTATCTGCGGCATGAAATTTAACCTGAGTTGCATCTATGATATTTGTGTTAATGAACCCAATATCACCGATTTGTCTTTTCTTCAATTCGACGATCTTCAATATGCATAATATAGTGAGGATAATTATAAATACATGCAATGAACACTACAAGAGGACAGAGCTTTTGTAACACCATGTTATGTTACCACAGACCCAAAACAGTGTTACTAAGTCACATAGTAACACATTTTGGAATGTGTTCCATTAGACTGTGTTACTAGGTGGTGTCCGCTGTCACATATAATAATTGTTATTGTACTTTAAAAATTGTGTTACTATTATGTTATAGTAACATGCATATTATGTGTTACCAAGCATTGGTAACACATTTTTATAACTATAGTAACACTAGTAGTAACATATTTCCATAGACGTAGAACATTGTGGTAACATGTTTTCATACCTAGAGTAACACAAGTTGTAACATAATATCCAATTATCATAGCACTATAATTTATAATTGTCAACTATGTATAGTAACATATTTTGTAACTACAGTAACAACATCAGTAACACTACTATTTTAGTATGGAAACATAATTAATGTATTTAATTTTTAATGATTAACCAAAAAATTAGGCACCCATTTTATGGAATATACATTTATGTAATAAAATTGTTGCAGTTGCTCAAATAGTCAATTATTTTAATTTGATGCTTGGCACCATTAAAATGATAGAGAAACTGAAGCACGAGACATACACAAACTGAAAATATCGAGATATTTATGATGAATATACAACAATGTCGAATACATATGCATTACAATAAACAAATACCAATATTATCGGTGCAACATATCATTCATATTAATTTGACCACAGAGAACATATCTCTAGAGAATATTACAACATAGCATTTGCATCAATTCTAACAAAAAAAAGATCTTGTGTATGATATTACATTTTTTCCATCTATCAACAGAAACTACGGTCATTGCAAAGTACATTTTTATAATTTTATTTGCTTCTTGATCCAACCGGAGAATTTAGCTGCAACTCAATTATCCTTCTTTTTAATCTGCAAAAGAAAATTGGATCTTATAGTTATGTGATTAAATGTACACAAATATAATTTTGAAATATGGAAGAAAAGAGTTTTGACTTACAAAAGCTCGAGGCCAGGCGATTAAGTATCCTCAAGAAAAAGCATCACCAATCAGAAACTTAAACTTCCCCAATACCTCATTATCCAGAATAGTTTCATCTATGCACACACATGCAAAGTCGGTACCTAACTCAATATCACCAGCCCTAGTTTCTGGATCAGTACACCGAATAGTAGCATATGCAACATTCCACTTGTTTGGATATGTTGAAGTCTTTGAAACTACTTTGGAAGCAACCTATATAATGATAGTAGAATTTGCATGAAAAATAGGTCAATGGATACACATGGTCATAGTTCAGGAAGATTGTCATGACCCTTCACTTCGTTAGGGATACACATTCAGGCTACAAGCGGGACTAATAGCAGGATGCCCACATCTGCACGCATCTGTTATGCGGGTGTTCATAGGCAGCCCACAATCAACCATGTTGCGTCTACTTCCCACATAATCCCATTTAATCTCACATAGTAGTAAACTGTTGCGCTATTG
>NW_021182344.1:0-948 GCF_002162155.2 Triticum dicoccoides | reverse complement strand
ACTCGATCGTCGGTATCCCAATACCTTGTTCAGTCTCGTTACCGGCAAGTCACTTTACTCGTACCGTAATGCATGATCCCGTGTCCAACACCTTGGTCACATTGAGCTCAATATGATGATGCATTACCGAGTGGGCCCAGAGATACCTCTCCGTCATACGGAGTGACAAATCCCAGTCTCGATCCGTGTCAACCCAACAGCTACTTTCGGAGATACCTGTAATGCACCTTTATAGTCACCCAGTTACGTTGTGACGTTTGATACACCCAAGGCACTCTTACGGTATCCGGGAGTTACACGATCTCATGGTCGAAGGAAGAGATACTTGACACTTGCAAAGCTCTAGCAAAACGAACTACACGATCTTTTATGCTATGCTTAGGATTGGGTCTTGTCCATCACATCATTCTCCTAATGATGTGATCCCGTTATCAACGACATCCAATGTCCTTAGTCAGGAAACCATGACTATCTTTTGATCACAACGAGCTGGTCAACTAGAGGCTTTACCAGGGACATAGTGTGGTCTAAGTATTCACACGTGTATTACGATTTCCGGATAATACAGTTATAACATGAATAAAAGACAATTATCATGAACAATGAAATATAATAATACTTTTATTATTGCCTCTAGGGCATATTTCCAACAGTCTCCCACTTGCACTAGAGTCACCAATCTAGTTACATTGTGATGAATCGAACACCCATAGAGTTCTGGTGTTGATCATGTTTTGCACGCGAGAGAGGTTTAGTCAGCGGATCTGCGACATTCAGATCCGTGTGCACTTTGCAAATCTCTATGTCTCCATCTTGAACATTTTCACGGATGGAGTTGAAACGACGCTTGATGTGCCTGGTCTTCTTGTGAAACCTGGGCTCCTTTGCGAGGGCAATAGCTCCAGTGTTGTCACAGAAGAGTTTGATCGGCCCCGACGCATTGGGTAT
>NW_021182343.1:0-1461 GCF_002162155.2 Triticum dicoccoides | reverse complement strand
GCGATGCTCGCGCGCAACGCCTCTGGGCGCCGGAACTCGTCCCGCGCGCGTACGCCACCGTGCTGCCCGTCTAGCCCCGTCGCGCCGCCGTTTTGGCCACGGCCACGGCCGCCCGTGCACCACCGCGGCCTCGCCCCGCTTCACGCCTCGCCAGCGCCCCCGGGCGCCCTGTCGGGCGCCAGTGCCCGACCCGCCCCATTAGGCCCCTGGAGCCACTGGTGGTTGGGCCCCGCCCCGGGGCCAATGACAAGTGGGCCCCGCCCAGAGAACATTTTGATAAAATAAAAATAAAAATATAAAATAAAAATAATTAGAAAATAATAATAATAATAAATAAATAATGAAATTAATTAATTAACTAATTAATTAACTTAATTATTTCTAATTAAATTAACCAATTAAAATTAATTAACCTAATGATTAATTAACTCAATTAACTACTGTTAATTAGCTAATTAATTAGTATGACAGTGGGGCCCACCCCCTTAATTAATTATGATTAGTTTTATTAATCTGTTAATTAAAATGTGTCACTGACCAATGGGACCCACTGGTCAGGTTGACCAGTCAACTCTGTTGACTGCTGATGTCAGCATGACATCATGCTGATGTCATTAATTCATTTTCGAATTAATTAAATAATTAATTAAATTTCAGAAATTAATAAAATCTTTAGAAAATCATATCTTTTAATCCGTAACTCGGATTAAAATATTTTCAACATGAAAGTGGCTCAGAACGACGAGACGAATCCGGTTACGCAGCCCGTTCGTCCGCCACACACCCCTAACCTATCGAACCCGCAACTTTCCCCCTCCCGCTCCTCTGCCCGAAAACACGAAACACCGGGAATACTTTCCCGGGGGTTTTCCCCCCTTCACCGGTATCACCTACTACCGCGTTAGGGCACACCGAACACCGCGTATTGCCTTGATATATTTTGTGGTGCTTTGTTTGCTCTGTATTCATTGTTTCTTCCCCCTCTTCTCTCCGGTAGACTACGAGACCGACGCTGCTGCTGACCAGTTCGACTACGGAGTTGACGACCCCTCTCTCTTGCCAGAGCAACCAGGCAAGCCCCCCCCTTGATCACCAGATATCACCTATTCTCCTCTATACTGCTTGCATTAGAGTAGTGTAGCATGTTACTGCTTTCGTTAATCCTATTCTGATGCATAGCCTGACATTGTCGCTACATCTGTTGATACCTTACCTGCAATCCTAAATGCTTAGTATAGGATGCTAGTTTATCATCATTGGCCCTACATTCTTGTCAGTCTGCCTTGCTATACTATCGGGCCGTGATCACTTGGGAAGTGATCACGGGTATATACTATACATACATACATACTATACAGATGGTGACTAAAGTCGGGTCAGCTCATTGAGTACCCGCAAGTGATTCTGACGAGGGGGCTGAAAGGACAGGTGGCTCCATCCCGGTAGAGGTGGGCCTGGGTT
>NW_021182342.1:0-1154 GCF_002162155.2 Triticum dicoccoides | reverse complement strand
AAACATCTCATATGTTTCGCGATGTTTCAAAAACGTCTTTGGTGCCTCAACTCTAAACCGTTTAACTGAACTATCACGTAGTTATCAAAACGTGTATGTCAGATGTTCGCAACAACCACAGACAACGTTCGAGGTTCAGCACACTGAGCGGTGCATTAAGGACATAAGCCTTCTATGAAGCAATGAGGACAATCCTCAGTTTACGGACCTAGTCCGCATAATTGCTACTATCAACTTTCAACTAATTTTTCTCTAGGAACATATCTAAACAGTAGAACTATAGCGTGAGCTACGACATAATTTGCAAAATCCTTTTGGCTATGTTCAGGATAATTAAGTTCATCTTATGAACTCCCACTCAGATAGACATCCCTCTAGTCATCTAAGTGATTACATGATCCGAGTCAAACTAGGCCGTGTCCGATCATCACGTGAGACGGACTAGTCATCATCGGTGAACATCTTCATGTTGATCGTATCTTCTGTACGACTCATGTTCGACCTTTCGGTCTCCGTGTTCCGAGGCCATGTCTGTACATGCTAGGCTCGTCAAGTTAACCCTAAGTGTTTTGCATGTGTTCCGAGGCCATGTCTGTACATGCTAGGCTCATCAACACCCGTTGTATTTGAACGTCTGAATAAAACACCCGATCATCACGTGATGTTTTGAAACAGCAAACTGTCGCAATGGTGCACAGTTAGGGGAGAACACTTCTTGAAATTGTTGTAAGGGATCATCTTATTTACTACCGTCGTTCTAAGCAAATAAGATGTATAAACATGATAAACATCACATGCAATCAAATAGTGACATGATATGGCCATCATCACTTTGCTCCTTTTGATCTCCATCTTCGGGGCTCCATGATCATCATCGTCACCGGCATGACACCATGATCTCCATCATCATGATCTCCATCATCGTGTCTTCATGAAGTTGCCTCGCCAACTATTACTTCTACTACTATGGCTAACGGTTAGCAATAAAGTAAAGTAATTACATGACGTTTAAGTTGACACGCAGGTCACAAATAAATAAATACAACTCCTATGGCTCCTGCCGGTTGTCATACTCATCGACATGCAAGTCGTGATTCCTATTACAAGAACATGATCAATCTCATACATCACATATATCATTCATCACATCCTTT
>NW_021182341.1:5865-6508 GCF_002162155.2 Triticum dicoccoides | reverse complement strand
TGTCCAGTTTTTGTAGTGACCCTCTCTACTCTTTCGCACATGCTATGCGGGTGAAATGATGATACCATGCCAAGTTTCAACATTTTCAGAATTCATTTTGTAGTGATTTTCAATTTCACGGCCATTTAGCTCTCTAAACAATTAGGTAAATGACCGAAGAACAACAAATGATGTCAGAACATGTTGGGAATTGATGACGTCGCTTTGAATGCTGCATACTAAACACAAAATAAGTCCGGAGTTCAAATAAGTTTAAAAAACATTGAAGTGCCCGTGTAACAGATGAGTTCTCGTCCGAAACCCTAATACTCCGAAAGGGTTTGTCCAGTTTGTACACGAAGTGCGTCCAGTTTTTGCCGTGACCCTCTCTACTCTTTCGCACATGCTATGCGGGGGAAATGATGATACCATGCCAAGTTTCAACATTTTTAGAATTCACTTTGTATTGATTTTCAATTCCACGGTCATTTAGCTCTCTAAACAATTAGGTAAATGACCGAAAAACAACAAATGATCTTAGAACATGTTGGAAATTTATGACGTCGCTTTGAATGCTGCATACTGAACACAAAAGAAGTCCAGCGTTCAAATAAGTTTAAAAACATTGAAGTGCCCGTGTAACAGATGAGTTCTCGTCCCAAAC
>NW_021182341.1:4772-5767 GCF_002162155.2 Triticum dicoccoides | reverse complement strand
CTGATACTCCGAAAGAGTTTGTCCAGTTTGTACACGAAGTGCATCCAGTTTTTGCCATGACCCTCTCTACTCTTTTGCACATGCTATGCGGGTGAAATGATGATACCATGCCAAGTTTCAACATTTTCAGAATTCATTTTGTAGTGATTTTCAATTTCACGGTCATTTAGCTCTATAAACAATTAGGTAAATGACCGAAAAACAGCAAATGATGTCAGAACATGTTGGAAATTGATGACGTCACTTTGAATGCTGCGTACTGAACACAAAAGAAGTCCAGCGTTCAAATAAGTTTAAAAACATTGAAGTGCCCGTGTAACAGATGAGTTCTCGTCCGAAACCGTGATACTCCGAAAGAGTTTGTCCAATTTGTACATGAAGTGCGTCCAGTTTTTGTCGTGACCCTCTTTACTCTTTCACACATGCTATGCGGGTGAAATGATGATACCATGCCAAGTTTCAACATTTTCATAATTCATTGTGTAGTGATTTTGAATTTCACGGTCATTTAGCTCTCTAAACAATTAGGTAAATGACCGAAAAACAACAAATGATGTCAGAACATGTTGGGAATTGATGACGTCGCTTTGAATGCTGCATACTGAACACAAAAGAAGTTCGGAGTTCAAATAAGTTTAAAAAACATTGAAGTGCCCGTTTAACAGATGAGTTCTTGTCCGAAACCCTCATACTCCGAAATAGTTTGTCCAATTTGTACATGAAGGGTGTCCAGTTTTTGTAGTGACCCTCTCTACTCTTTCGCACATGCTATGCGGGTGAAATGATGATACCATGCCAAGTTTCAACATTTTTAGAATTCACTTTGTAGTGATTTTCAATTCCACGGTCATTTAGCTCTCTAAACAATTAGGTAAATGACCGAAAAACAACAAATGATGTTACAACATGTTTGAAATTGGTGACGTCACTTTGAATGCTGCATACTGAACACAAAAGAAGTCCAGCGTTCAAATAAGTTTAAAAACATTGAAGTG
>NW_021182341.1:0-1474 GCF_002162155.2 Triticum dicoccoides | reverse complement strand
GTGACCCTCTTTACTCTTTCACACATGCTATGCGGGTGAAATGATGATACCATGCCAAGTTTCAACATTTTCATAATTCATCGTGTAGTGATTTTGAATTTCACGGTCATTTAGCTCTCTAAACAATTAGGTAAATGACCGAAAAACAACAAATGATGTCAGAAAATGTTGGGAATTGATGACGTCGCTTTGAATGCTGCATACTGAACACAAAAGAAGTCCGGAGTTCAAATAAGTTTAAAAAACATTGAAGTGCCCGTGTAACAGATGAGTTCTTGTCCGAAACCCTCATACTCCGAAAGAGTTTGTCCAATTTGTACATGAAGGGTGTCCAGTTTTTGTAGTGACCCTCTCTACTCTTTCGCACATGCTATGCGGGTGAAATGATGATACCATGCCAAGTTTCAACATTTTTAGAATTCACTTTGTAGTGATTTTCAATTCCACGGTCATTTAGCTCTCTAAACAATTAGGTAAATGACCGAAAAACAACAAATGATGTTACAACATGTTTGAAATTGGTGACGTCACTTTGAATGCTGCATACTGAACACAAAAGAAGTCCAGCGTCCAAATAAGTTTAAAAACATTGAAGTGCCCGTGTAACAGATAAGTTCTCGTCCGAAACCCTAATACTCCGAAAGAGTTTGTCCAGTTTGTACACGAAGTGCGTCCAGTTTTTGCCATGACCCTCTCTACTCTTTTGCACATGCTATGCGGGTGAAATGATGATACCATGCCAAGTTTCAACATTTTCAAAATTCATTTTGTAGTGATTTTCAATTTCACGGTCATTTAGCTCTATAAACAATTAGGTAAATGACCGAAAAACAACAAATGATGTCAGAACATGTTGGAAAGTGATGACGTCTCTTTGAATGCTGCATACTGAAGACAAAAGAAGTCCGGAGTTCAAATAAGTTTAAAAAACATTGAAGTGCCCGTGTAACAGATGAGTTCTCGTCCGAAACCCTGATACTCCGAAAGAGTTTGTCCAATTTGTACATGAAAGGTGTGCAGTTTTTGTAGTGACCCTCTCTACTCTTTCGCACATGCTATGCGGGTGAAATGATGATACCATGCCAAGTTTCAACATTTTCAGAATTCATTTTGTAGTGATTTTCAATTTCACGGCCATTTAGCTCTCTAAACAATTAGGTAAATGACCGAAGAACAACAAATGATGTCAGAACATGTTGGGAATTGATGACGTTGCTTTGAATGCTGCATACTGAACACAAAATAAGTCCGGAGTTCAAATAAGTTTAAAAAACAGTGAAGTGCCCGTGTAACAGATGAGTTCTCGTCCGAAACCCTAATACTCCGAAAGGGTTTGTCCAGTTTGTACACGAAGTGCGTCCAGTTTTTGCCGTGACCCTCTCTACTCTTTCGCACATGCTATGCGGGTGAAATGATGATACCATGCCAAGTTTCAACATTTTCAGAATTCATTTTGTAGTGATTTTCAATTCCA
>NW_021182340.1:0-1517 GCF_002162155.2 Triticum dicoccoides | reverse complement strand
AGCTATGCTACCAACGGAACCTCTGGCTTGCATTGCATGAACCGTACATACCGGAAGAGGAGGCACCCTATAGGACTATGTATGCGACTTTTTTTATTCATTATTGTAAGCAGGAATGCAATGATCACCCGCGTCAATGCGATATATATACACCATTACCGCAACTATTAAAATGATCAAAGAACCATCCAGTTTACATTGACATAACCTGTAAACACGCACAATAGTGCCCCACTGCATCTCAACGCGGGGGCTCTCTACCATATAAGGATGATACCAATCATACTCGTCACCGCATGAACTAGCTACACAAGGGACCTCCGAAATGCATTGAGGGGACACTGCATTCCCACAAAAAGAATGCAACATATTAAAATGGACGCTTCCCAGTTCCATTATTTATTTCTTATACGACATCTCACAACATTAATCATCGCCAACTCTATTACACGAGGGGGGGGGGGCACCCAACCCCCCTCATTGATATAGGGATGTCAATGCATTTTGGAGGACGATCCCGATCATGTTGGTCAACGCATGAACTAGCTAAACAAGAAACCCCCAAAATGCATTGTTGGAACCATGCACACCGCAAACGGTAGGCACTGCAACAAACATGGACGTCGCCTTTTTTATCCCTTTTATATATGTCATTTGTCAATGTTGTTGATTGCATGAAACTGGATTACACAAGGGGGGAGCCCCTATCCAATATAAGTCTATGCAAGTGAACATTTTTATGATGTATACGTACCATCACCACAACACTTGAATTGCTCTGAGAAACATCCATGTTTACATTGTCGAAACAGTGCGACCCTGCATAGGAGTGCCCCCTGCATTTCAAACCGAGTCTCCCCCGTATCAAGATGACATTGATCAAGTTGGTCATCGCGTCAGCAAGCTTAAGCTGGGAACCTCCAAAATGCAATGCCGGAACCGTGTATAATACAACGAACTAGCACCCCCCTAAAATTAAACTTTTTTATATGAATGAAATCGACCACGTTGATCATCGCGTCAAACTACATTTACGCAAGGAGGGGCACCCGTCAGATACGAAGGCGCCCCTTTTTGATATATAGATGGAAGTGGCCATGCAGTTACTTTACAAAAGGGGCGGGGAGGGCGGTGGATCACGAGACTGCACTATCAGAATCTTGCGTATAAGCAAGAGATCTTACCACTTTACGAAGGTGACACTTTTGTTTCACATATGCACCAACAATATTGAGAAAAGGTCACCCCACAAAATCAACATCCTGCAAGGAACCTCCAAAATGCATTCTCGGAACTGTGCATACCCCCCGCGATAATGGGCACTGCAGCAAACATGACCACCCCCTTTTTGGTGTTCACATTTTGACAAAATTTGATCATCGCATCATTTCAATTACGCAAGGGGGGCACCAGATCCATGTTGGACGATAGACATTTTGATAGAAAGACGACATCCTTAGGTCAGACTGCCCTCCCAATCCCAGATTTAGTCTGTAGAAGGCATGCAATGCTCGTAA
>NW_021182339.1:0-1180 GCF_002162155.2 Triticum dicoccoides | reverse complement strand
GGAGCAAAGTGATGATGGCCATATCATGTCACTATTTGATTGCATGTGATGTTTATCATGTTTATACATCTTATTTGCTTAGAACGACGGTAGTAAATAAGATGATCCCTTACAACAATTTCAAGAAGTGTTCTCCCCTAACTGTGCACCATTGCGACAGTTCGTGTTTCGAAGCACCACGTGATGATCGGGTGTTAGATTCTAACGTTCACATACAACGGGTGTAAGACAGATTTACACACGCGAAACACTTAGGGTTAACTTGACGAGCCTAGCATGTACAGACATGGCCTCGGAACACGGAGACCGAAAGGTCGAACATGAGTCGTATAGAAGATACGATCAACATGAAGATGTTCACCGATGATGACTAGTCCGTCTCACGTGATGATCGGACACGGCCTAGTTTGACTCGGATCATGTAATCACTTAGATGACCAGAGGGATGTCTATCTGAGTGGGAGTTCATAAGATGAACTTAATTATCCTGAACATAGTCAAAAGACCTTTTGCAAATTATGTCGTAGCTCGCGCTATAGTTCTACTGTTTAGATATGTTCCTAGAGAAAAATTAGTTGAAAGTTGATAGTAGCAATTATGCGGACTAGGTCCGTAAACTGAGGATTGTCCTCATTGCTTCATAGAAGGCTTATGTCCTTAATGCACCGCTCAGTGTGCTGAACCTCGAACGTTGTCCGTGGTTGTTGCGAACATCTGACATACACGTTTTGATAACTACGTGATAGTTCAGTTAAACGGTTTAGAGTTGAGGCACCAAAGACGTTTTTGAAACATCGCGAAACATATGAGATGTTTTGAGGGCTGAAATTGGGATTTCAGGCTCGTGCCCATGTCAAGAGGTATAAGACCTCCGATGACTTTCTTAACCTGCAAACTAAGGAGAAAAGCTCAATTGTTGAGCTTGTGCTCAGATTGTCTGAGTACAACAATCATTTGAATCGAGTGGGAGTTGATCTTCCAGATAAGACAGTGATGGTTCTCCAAAGTCATTGCCACCAAGCTGTTAGAGCTTCGTGATGAACTATAACATATCAGGGATAGATATGATGATCCTTGAGGTATTCGCGATGTTTGACACCGCGAAAGTAGAAATCAAGAAGGAGCATCAATTGTTGATGGTTGGTGAAACCACTAGTTTCAAGAAGGGCAAGGGCAAGAA
>NW_021182338.1:0-1050 GCF_002162155.2 Triticum dicoccoides | reverse complement strand
CATCTGGGTGATGGGCTAGAGTGAAATGTTTATGTCGGTAATGAGAGTGGTGTGGTGAACACGATTTGGTAAAGGTATCGATGAGAGGCCATGTAGGAGTACATGGTGGGTTGTTTCATTGAAGCCGACCTTAAGCACTGAGATCTGTATGTGTGATTTAAGAATCAGCTACTACCATGCATTGGGCCCGAAACCAATGGACCCTCTCGGCTTCTTATTCACCCTAGTTCTCCGTCCAGGAGTTGCAAGTAGTTTCTGGTGTTTGTAGCCTACTGGAGGCCGTGGACAGCGCTGACCGTAGGGGTGGGCTGTGATGCGGTAGGTACGTGGCACGGTGTACCGAATACCCGTTAGGTATCTCGGGAACCCTGTTCACATCGTTCGGGGCCGTATGGGAAACCTCGGCCAGACTCCCTGCGGATGGAACCTGGATAGGCGATAAACCTGAACTGGAGGCTTAGGTGGTTAGGTAGGTCGTGGCCGACACCCACGTTGGGCTTCCGCTTGAAGGTTGCCGAGTACATGTCGTGTAAACGACGGTAAGTGGTGAGAGCGTGTATGAAGGAGTACACCCCTGTAGGGTTAACATGATCTATTCGAATAGCCGCGTCCGCGGTAAAGGACTACTTGGTTGCCTATACAGTTCATAGACAAGTAAATGGAAACTGTTAAAAGCCTCAAGATAAGTGTGAGTGCCGAGGATGGCTCTTCCGTAGGAAGACGGAGGTGGATCCTCGGTAGTGTATTGAAGTGGTGAGTAGTGGACTCGTGTGCGAAAAACCATTTCAAGTTGAAGTATCGTAGGATAGTCTAGCCAAGAGTCAAAGCTGGCTTGCTGCAATAACTCCACCAACCCTTCTTGATAATATGCATGTATGTAGGATCTGATGTAAGTCTTGCTGAGTACCTTTGTACTCATGTTGCTATAATTTACATTTTTACAGAAGACGCTGCAACCCCTTCTGATGGGTTCTATGTAGACGTTGACATCAACGAGTAGGCTAAAGACCCAGGTGGTGACCCTGAGCTTGTGAAGGACCACGTAGTATA
>NW_021182337.1:0-688 GCF_002162155.2 Triticum dicoccoides | reverse complement strand
GTGTTGGGGCCCCAAACCGGTTTCGTAGTTGTTGAGCCCCAAGGTGCGCTTACGTGTCGGTCATCAACACTCACAGTTTTTGCCGATTCTGGCACGTTTCGTGGACTATTACTCACTGTTTTGGGGTCCCGGAGTGATTTCGACGATTAACGAACCCTGGGGTGCGTTTACTTTTCGGTCATCAACACTCACGGTTTTGGCCGATTCTGACCCGTTTCGTGGACTATTACTCACCGGTATTGGGCCGCAAAGCGATTTCCATAGTTGTTGGACCCCAAGGTGCGCTTACGTGTCGGTCATCACACTCACAGTTTTGGCCGATTCTGCCCCGTTTCGTGGACTATTACTCACTGTTTTGGGGTCCCGGAGTGATTTCCACGATTAACGAATTCTGGGTGCGTTTTCGTTTCGGTCATCAACACTCGCGGTTTTGGCCGTTTCTGACCCGTTTCGTGGACTATTACTCAACGTTTTTGGGCCCTAAAGCGATTTCCATAGTTGTTGAACCCCAAGGTGCGCTTGCGTGTCGGTCATCAACACTCATAGATTTGGCCGATTCTGGCCTGTTTCGTGGACTATTACTCACTGTTTTGGGGTCGCGGAGTGATTTCCACGATTAACGAACCCTGGTGTGCGTTTATCTTTTGGTCATCAACACTCGCGGTTTTGGCCGATTCTGACCCGTTTC
>NW_021182336.1:0-1896 GCF_002162155.2 Triticum dicoccoides | reverse complement strand
GAAGTAGTCGTTGGCGTGACAACTTCATGAAGACACGATGATGGAGATCATGATGATGGAGATCATGGTGTCATGCCGGTGACGATGATGATCATGGAGCCCCGAAGATGAAGATCAAAAGGAGCAAAATGATATTGGCCATATCATGTCACTATTTGATTGCATGTGATGTTTATCATGTTTATGCATCTTGTTTACTTAGGACGACGGTAGTAAATAAGATGATCCCTTACAAAATTTCAAGAAGTGTTCTCCCCTAACTGTGCACCGTTGCTACAGTTCGTCGCTTCTAAGCACCACGTGATGATCGGGTGTGATGGATTCTTACGTTCACATACAACGGGTGTAAGACAGTTTTACACAGCGAAAACACTTAGGGTTAACTTGACGAGCCTAGCATGTGCAGACATGGCCTCGGAACACGGAGACCGAAAGGTCGAGCATGAGTCGTATAGCAGATACGATCAACATAAAGATGTTCACCGATGATAACTAGTCCGTCTCACGTGATGATCGGACACGGCCTAGTTGACTCGGATCATGTAATCACTTAGATGACTAGAGGGATGTCTATCTGAGTGGGAGTTCATAAGATGAACTTAATTATCTTGAACATAGTCAAAAGACCTTTTGCAAATTATGTCGTAGCTCGCGCTATAGTTCTACTGTTTAGATATGTTCCTAGAGAAAATATAGTTGAAAGTTGATAGTAGCGATTATGCGATCAGTAGAAAGCTTATGTCCTTAATGCACCGCTCAGTGTGCTAAACCCCAACGTCGTTTGTCGATGTTGCGAACATCGGACATACACGTTTTGATAACTACGTGATAGTTCAATTAAATGGTTTAAGTAGAGGCACCAAAGACATTTTCGAAACGTCGCGGAACATATGAGATGTTTCGAGGGCTGAAATTGGGATTTCAGGCTCGTGCCCACGTCAAGAGGTATAAGACCTCCGACGATTTTCTTAGCCTGCAAACTAAGGGAGAAAAGCTCAATCGTTGAGCTTGTGCTCAGATTGTCTGAGTGCAACAATCACTTGAATCGAGTGGGAGTTGATCTTCCAGATGAGATAGTGATGTTTCCCCAAAGTCATTGCCACCAAGCTGCTAGATCTTCGTGATGAACTATAACATATCAAGGATAGAGATGATGATCCTTGAGGTATTCGCGATGTTTGACACCACGAAAGTAGAAATCAAGAAGGAGCATCAATCGTTGATGGTCAGTGAGACCACTAGTTTCAAGAAGGGCAAGGGAACAAAGGGATACTTCATGAAACGGCAATTCAGCTGCTGCTCTAGTGAAGAAACCCAAGGTTGAACCCAAACCCGAGACTAAGTGCTTCTGTAATAAAGGGGACAACCACTGGAGCAGCATTACCCTAGATACTTGGTAGATGAGAAGGCTGGCAAGGTCGATAGAAGTATATTGGATATACATTGTGTTGATGTGTACTTTGCTAGTACTCCTAGTAGCACCAGGGTATTAGATACCGGTTCGGTTGCTAAGTGTTAGTAACTCGAAATAAAAGCTACGGAATAAACGGAGACTAGCTAAAGGAGAGCTGACGATATGTGTTGGAAGTGTTTCCAAGTTTGATATAATCAAACATCGCACGCTCCCTCTACCATCAAGATTAGTATTAAACCTGAATGGTTTATTGAATCTCGATCGTAGTGATACACATTTTTCATGCCAAAAGATATAAGATAGTAATGATAGTACCATTTGCATGTGGCACTGCCATGTAAGTCATATTGGTATAAAACGCATGAAGAAGCTCCATGTTGATGGATCTTTGGACTCACTCGTTTTTGAAAAGTGTGAGACATGCGAACCATGTCTATTGGTATATATGCATGAAGAAACTCCATGCAAATGGACCGTTTGAA
>NW_021182335.1:0-1340 GCF_002162155.2 Triticum dicoccoides | reverse complement strand
CTTATCTTCATATGTGGATTGTACAAATGTCCCATACACCTGCAATTAGACAAAACACAAAAGTGTGTGAAGTATTTTTGTTCTGGATAACATAAATAGATTATTGAATAGTTTGCACTAGAAATCACCTGACAAATATGCATATATGCAATATTTTTGGTCATATCCAAGGTAGTCATGTCCTCATCATCCTCCCCTTCTTGAAAATAAAGCCGTTCTCGACGGTGCTTAATCTGAAATGTGGCTAACAAAAGAGACAAGGTGTACATGTTGTATATGTATATGTCATCCATTTTTACTTCCCTTGATTTTTGCATATATGACACATGAATAGATGAGTAACTTGCATAGTTCATAAAATCTAAAGCCAAAAAATTAGCACAAGAAGTAGAAGGCATGAAAATATTGCAACTCAGTTTGCACATATAAGTGAAGCTCTTATTCATTTTAAAAGATTGACAATGTTCATCATTAAACCATCCCAACATTGGTGAATAAACCTTACTTGCATCAAATTTACATGCTACAACATGCTTAAATAAGAAAACATGCAATAAGTCATTTAACACAGAATCATCACCAAGATTAGAGGTCAGATCAAAATGATTAAACATTGGTTCTTTTGCATCAATAGTTAATTCAATGGGTGCACTCAAAATTGTTGGTATTTCAGTTGTTTGATCACATGGCAAAATCAAATTATCAACGTAGTCCTCTAAAATAGGTGGTGTGATCAAAGTAGTGGGTAGCTCATCAGATGGTGCATTCAAATTGACAAGGCATTCATCATTCTCATGTAGAGATGGAAGATCAGTACCTTTGTCATTACCTCTTATGATCAACTCAGATGATGCAGCCACTCTCGGGGGCGATGTGTCACATGGTGGAGGTGATGTAGTCCTGACAACAACGGATGTGGTTGTCATAGTATGCCTAGTAGTTGAAGGAACAATCATATCAACTCTTGGAATGTGCACCGTGCGCTTGTTCTCCTCGTGGCCAACACGTCGTTTTATTTTCTGTTCAGCTTTGCAAGCAAGATGAAACAAATGGTCCATAGGATAACACTCTTCGTGAATTAGTATCTCTTGAATATCACGGTTTAATCCTCCCCAAAATCTATCCATAAAATCATCTTCACTTTCTTCTAAAGAGGAATGCAACAAGGTAGTTTGTAAATCATCATAATATTTTGTTACAGTTTCACTACCTTGTTTTAAGTGTTGCAACTTCTTAATCATGTCACGAGTATAATAAGCAGGGACGAAAGTATGTCGCATGGCAAGTTTCAAATCATCCCAAGTAGTAGGTATATAATCAGGGTGTAACCGACAATATTC
>NW_021182334.1:0-1227 GCF_002162155.2 Triticum dicoccoides | reverse complement strand
ATAAGTATTTTCTTGTAAGTAGAAACAAAGTAAAATAAATAAAGCAACAAAGAAAACAAAAAAACTAAAAAAGTGTTTTCAAATTTGAAAACTAATGGCACTAACAGAAAGTTTATAATTTTTCTAAAACTAAAAGCAAAAAAGAATTAAAAAGTAAAGCAAAAAACAAAAGAAAAAAAATAATGCAGAAAACAAAACAAAAAAACTGAAAAAATAGGCACTAAAAGCAAAAAAAAAAGTGTTTTCAAATTTGAAAACTAATGCCACTAACAGAAAGTTTATAATTTTTGTGACCTAAAAGAAAAAAAGAAATCACTAAAAAACTATAAGTATTTTGTTCTATGTAGAAATGAAAAAATAAATAGCAAAAAAGAAAAAAATGCCTATAATATTTGTTATGACTAACTAAAATTACCAAATTGAGTATAATGATAAAACACAGTAATATAAAATAGCAGGAAAAAGAATGACTCAAAAATCAATTTTTATAGTAAAGTTATTCATAAACTAGTGATTCACACAAATTTTAAAAAATTCAAATTTAAACTATTTAAATTTTAAAACTAATGGCACTAACAGAAAGTTTATAATTTTTGTGACCTAAAAGAAAAAAATCACTAAAAAACTATAAGTATTTAGTTCTAAGTAGAAATGAAAAAAATTAATAGTAAAAAAAATGCCACCTACTGGGCCACCACGACCTGAATACGACTAGAAGCCCATCCATGGGCCAGGATTCAGGCTCGCAGAAGGCCCAGCAGGCCCACAGGCATAGCGGTGTGAGATTAGGCCCAAAGGCCTGCAGTTCTGAGGAGTTCGATGGAGAGGGCGGGGCAGCGCTTATAAATAGGTGCGGCCGCTCTTCAGCTAGCGAGTTGGGACTAAACATCTCACCGCACCGCGGCTTTGGCAGGCGCAGGCCTTTGGTCGCGGTTGATGGCACCAACCAGGGACTAAAGGGGGCATTGGTCACGATTCGTGGCGCAAACCGTGACCAATGCCCCCCTTTAGTCCCGGTTGGTGCCACCAACCGGGACCAAAGGCCGCCGTTTCCCGCCCTTTGGGCTGCTGAAATGAGGCCTTTGGTCTCGGTTGGTGGCACCAACCGGGACTAAAGGTGGCATTGGTCCCTGTTGGTGCCACGAACCGGGACCAATGCTCTTGGTATATAACCAGGACTTGTGAAAATTTCAGTTTCTCATCGACCATTTGCCCCCGACGACGCCG